>NW_023464283.1:8135-11352 GCF_013731165.1 Rhagoletis pomonella
TCTCGGCCCAAACCGACAAAAGGTTGTAGTATTAAATGTGAAGAAGTACATACATACGTAGGTGGTTAAGTCACAATTTTATTCAAGTCAAAAATTTGGTGAGCAGGCACTGTGGCCAATGATGGTAACCATCAATTACTACCTCTGGCTGGGTGTAAGTCATGCTGAGTCTCTACAGCTATTCTTGTTTTTAAAACACCTGTCCGAGTTTTTGAGTTGCTACCAGTTGATGTGGGGTGTAGCATACCTTTAGGCACTAGGTGTTGCAAGACGTATAACTAGCTACTTATCCTGAGCTAGACGTATAACTAGCTCAGTCCTGAGAGGTATGTACATACATTCATATATATGTATTATGTGTTTTTCTAAATTATAGGGCCAAAAGGCTTTAAGGCTATATGTACTTATAAGTATTTACATGCCACTCAAGCTGGGGTTTCTTAAAGGCTACCGCCTTTCAACTTGCAAGCAGAGAGAGAGAGAGAGGAGTAGTTACTCCCGCATTTGGCATGGTGAATGTGAAGGTGGTGTCACACTAAACTCCAAAACGTCAACGTCAACGTACAACAGGTGAGCCCAGCCAGCGCTCGCACGCTGTGCCTCTCACAGTTGAATAGTGAAAACTCACCTGGTGAGTAAACTGCACGTGAATCGTTTTATGTTTTTAACTGGCGGCGTTTCACCACAGTTAACACGACGATCCAACAATTTGGTTTAGTTTTTAACGAATCAGCGACAATTGCGGACGTGAAAAGTCGATAAGCGGCGGTTGTATCAACCAAAAAAAAATTGTTCAGACTACATTTACTATATATTTCGTATGTTTTATTTACAAGTGGTTTTCAAACAGAGCGACGAACAAAGTGGCGCTGCTCCAAGCTGAGTCGCGGTATCAAAAACTCGGTTGAATCGTGTTACAGTTTCGAATTGGACAAAAGAAAAAAAAATATAACAATAACAATAACACTAGTGAAAAAAATTATACTGATGACTTTTGTGTTATATGCACGAGTATGTTTGTGTGATAAAAAACCATAATAATAATAGCTGCAACAACCACACGTGAAAAATCAGTGAGGGCTTAAAAAAAAGTTGTTGAAGTCACCGGAAGGTAAATAAAAATAAAAATTCATATATGTACATACTTATATAAATGCAAATAAAGCCCACTTATGTATATACCATTGCATGCATACGTATGTATGTATGCCTGTATGTAAATGGAGAAAATGGGTTGCACTTATACAGCAACATAAAAAATAAATATACATACATACATAAATATTTCTAGAATAAGCATTTAAGGTGCGTTCAGTGCAAATAACTCAGTAGTGGGTGTGAATTGATCTCCATTGTCGTGGAATGCTTCTGCTACATACATATACAGCACTGAAATAACATAAAATAACAATAACTAGCGCGATGCTATGTTGAATGTGCTGCATGTATTGCTGGTAATAAAAATGTGCTAAAAGAGTTCATGTGCGGAGCTTGTTTTGTTTTGTGGAAAACATTTACTGAGAAATTTATGGTGCAAAAATAAAAAACAATATTTAAAAACAAATAAACTAACTTTCAAATTAAGAAGCATTAAATAGTAGTGTATTCAAAAAAAAATAAAATAAAATAAAATACCTAATTATTTATTACTTGCAATTTGAAACAAAATTTAAAACACAAACAATAAATATTAATTGTGGAAAAAAAATTTGTAGACGTACACTCAATGCAAAAATTATTGACACGCAAATTTTTCACAATAGATATGTACATGCAACAATTTTTATTAAATTTTTTTATAAAAATATGGTTCATACTAGAGCTCTAGATACCCGGGTATCGAGCAATGCGAGTAGTTCGATACTCGCTCGAAACTCGTTCATTGCTCAACTGCTCAAATGTTTGTTCAAAATTTTCGACTTTTTGAACAATTTCATATACAGAAGAAAATTTGTAAATTGTATTTGTCAGCAGCTGCTTTCTAATTCATGTTAAATAAATTATATTATTAAATACCAATGTAACAATCTTTGCATTATATATCAATAATTTGAAAAATTTAAAAAGTTGCTACCAAAAATGTCAATATAATAAAAAAAACATTGCTCAAATTACTCGAAAAAGCTCGAATTGCTCGAGCTCATGCTCGAAAATTTTCGAGTAATGAGCACTGAACAAGTGTGCGAGTACTCGCTGCTCATATACCCGGGCTGTTTGAAAATGTGCGAACAAAATCGAGAGCTCTAGTTCATACCGCAACGAAAAATGTAAAATCAATTTCTAATCTTTGTGCAAAATTCTGGAAAATTCAATTAGTTTTCATGTAAATATTCAACCTTTTATCAGTTTTTTTTTTAATTTTTTTGAGCATGCATTTTTGAAATTCATTAAATTTTCGTATAATAATAGAAAGGTTTAACGTAGGTTAATTTTTGGCAATTTTTTACACATTTTCTTCCATACAAAAAATATATCAAAAAATACTTTTTATATGGGAAAAATGCGAAAAAACTTCAACAAAAAAAAAATATATATATATTAAAGAACGTGATTTTCTAGCAATTTCAAACTTGTTTTTAAATATACTAAAATTTCTATGGAAAATATGTTGAAGATTTATTGAATTTTTCAGAGATTTGCATAAAGTTTAGAAATTATATTTTTGTTTTGTTTTTATCATAAATTAGCCATGTTTTTATAAAAAATTAGGGAAAAAAATTCAAATAAAAATTGTTGCATGTGTTGTATAAAATTCTCTGCGCCAATACTTTTTGGCGTAAGTGTACATCACTATATATTTATATAAAATATATACTGATAAAACGCTCTAGTTATAAAGTCCACAAAGTCTATAGAAATTGATTAAAAATGAAAAAATTCTGAATTTGTAAAGCTCTATTGTAGCTTAATGGCTACCAAGTAAAAAAAAATATAAAAGATATTGTCCAAGGGAGTCATTAAATTTAGTATACATATTTTTACTTCCAGCAAAATACTAGTAAGTTGTTTTTTATTTTTAAAATTTATCAAATTAAACGCAACGTACTCTTGGATAAAAAATTAACCTTTTTAGCGCCAAACATGGAGTTGTATTTAAATTATTTTTGGAATTTTTGGAATTAGAATTAGAGGAATATAAAATTGCAATTAACAAGGGACCGTAACGGTTATAATAAAAATCATAATTTAACCGTTCAAATTGGATTGGACCCAGTTT
>NW_023464284.1:0-11351 GCF_013731165.1 Rhagoletis pomonella
ATGTACATATGTATGTACATATTCCGAAATTTTTTTTATTTGTAAAGGCTCTCAAGAAAAACTAAAAATTCATATAAAATTACGCACAATAAATGGAAAATAAATTTTCTTCTATAAAAAATTTCTTAAATCAGTATGCAGCTCTTAAGAAAAAAATGCTGGTACATCTCGTCGCTACCATGTCCAACTATCGAATGTGAAAATCGGCACTTTTCAAAATTTTGATTTGCCACTAATAATTTTATTTCGTATAGCAGCATTGCTTAAGTTATTGTTTTTGGCAAGTTATTTGTTGGTTAATGACTGCAAATAGTTTTATAGAAAATTAGAGACGAGAAATAATACTTTCATAAAAATTTAAGTACATACATAGATTTAAAAGGCTGCTTGAATACAAAAGTTTTATGAAAATGTCACATTAAACAACTGTCTAAATCTACGTTATTTTTTATAAATAAGGCCGTAAACATTTCCTTACATCGTCAATTTCCATATTCTATTTTTACTCTTTCAATTTCACTGACCAAACGAATCAACTAGTAGGCTAACAACCAGAATTGAAATTTAATACGCAAGTACTTACCGTACTACAAGTATACAGAGAGTAGATTTGCTACTCCCTTTTGGCAGCAGCAAATATCTCTCGTACGCGATGAGGGAAAGTAGAGGACGTACTTTGGTGGAGTAATAGCAAGTACGTCAAGTATTTACTCCCTCAACGCCAAGTAGTGTATGTATGCGGAAAAAGAGTAACAATGTGTTGGGAGTAGAGTACAATGCAAGGAGTACTTATTGAACGAAATGCGGCAAATACACTTGCGCTGGACTCTAATACATATGTATAAAAAGGAAAAAATTAAAAATTTGATGTTTATATAAACATACATATGCATGTACATATATTAGGTGCGTTCGACAGGTCAAAAATTTGTAATAGTTTTTCCAAATTTTTACTGGATGGCGTTCGATAACGACAAAAAATTATCCAACACACAAAAATTGAGAGAGCCAGCGTTCATTTTGATGCAAGAGAAGTGTTCATTTTGTACTGGCAAAATTTTAGTCAGCAAAAATTATCCAACACGAAAACATATGATCACAAAACATATGGTGGCAATTTTTGTAAACAAACAAAATTGCATTTTCCGAGTTTTGGTATTTATATGCTTTTTGGCTGCCTGCTATGTGACTATGATAGCGCCAACTAGTTTTTACTTCTAGAAATGTTCCTGGCGAACATTGAACGTTCAATTTCCTTTTTTCTTCTATGGAGGCAACATGAATTCCAGTTTGTTTACAAATAAAACATAAACAAAGTCAGCTGGTGTGTCTTCTTCTTCCGGTTTTGCAAGAGAATTTTCGCTTACTCTCTTGATTTTGATTGTTGGCTAATTTTGTTATCGAACGCAATTATTATCAAGTAATATTTGTGTAAGGAAAAATGAAGAAAAATAAGTACAAGTTAAAAAAAAAAAGCATACAAGTAAAAAAGTACAAAACAAATATGTACGCATTTTGTCCCAAATGCTTCAAAATGTTGTCATATTTTTTAACTTTGTCTATTTAACCAGAATTGGAATTGTGCATGTACTCTGTGCACTAAAAAAGAATAAAATAAAATAAGATAAAATAAATTAAATTGAAGGGAAAGAATAAGGGTGAAAAAGGGAAAAAATTGGATAAATGAATGTTAAAAAAGTGATATGAATGGCTAGACTAGAGCCACAGATGTGGCCACCCAAATAGGCAGCTGCTTGCAGAGGAGCCCCCGCCGAGGCACGTCAGGAGGCATCTATATGAACTGACGGACGAAGTCCAGAGGTTCATTAAGCAGCCTCTGGACCCGGAACGGCATTCACAGGGACGCAGTCTCGAGTTATGTAGACTGAAGACCTGTGAATGCCGTTCTAGGCACACAAACACCGGACATTGACATGACGGAGCTCCATCTGCCTCGGGAGACCAGAACGACAATAGCCCAACTTCGCTCTGGCTACTGCAGCAGGCTAAATTCCTACCTGTGTAGGTTAAATGCGGATGTGCCGAACGAATGTCCGGCATGCGGAGAGACCCCTCACGACTCGAAACATCTCTTCGCATGCCCGCAAAACCCCACAACCATAACGGCGTCGTCCCTATGGACTGACCCCATAGAGGCTGCACGCTTCCTGGGGCTGCCGTTAGTGGAACTCGACGACAACGACTGAGATATCAGCCGATCTGGGCGGGGTTGTTGTAGCCGCTACAACAACAACAACAACTAGACTAGACTCTTGCTTATCTACCTCATTGCAGTTTAACTGTCCAAATGTACATGTATTACGATCCTTATGTTTAAATTGTTAAGATGCCCAATTTAGTAGTATTCTTCTCCCAAGTTCCTTCGACTTTTTTGGTACAATCAGGAGAGATGATTCAGGTTATTACTTTGTTAATAAAAATTAGTGAACATGATTTAGACTATTAGGTATAGTGTAGGTCATTTACACTAAATTACTTTTGTGGTATTTTACTCAGTACGTTTTAAGTTCCTCAAGCATATTACAATTCATCTTATAACCATTACATACCTGAATACCTGATAGGGAACAATACTTTTATTTTGTATAAAAAGTTTTTAAAATTAAAAGGCTGATAGTGTATATAGTATTAAGATGTACCTAGTACAAGTAGGTTAAAGTTTTGATGAAGCATTTTTCATTTCTCAAACGCTAGTTTAGTTTGTATTTTATTACCTTTATTAAAAAATAATTTTCACTAAAAGCTTCGCATAAAATTAAAATTTTTTTGGACAACCTGGCTCTTGAGGACATCACAATAGTCCTTGCCAATTTCGGCATACATCAAGATAACCAACCGTTCAGCTATAGAATAACTAAATACGCAGATTGCTAGTACTTTTTACGCTGATTTTAACTATATAAATATTATTTGCCGCAATTAAAAAGTAAAGTAGATATAAAAGGTACAACAAAAAAATTTGGATATTTATTTTTAAATATTAATATTTTCTAAACTGCGTAACCGATTCAAAAGGTAATGTTGTCAACATAAAGACAATTAATTTATCTTCAAGCTGATATAAAATGTGTATGTTTTTTTTTATATATATTTCAGCCGAAAATATTATAAAATAAAAAAAAATTCATAATTTTTTCATAAAACAACCTTTTTTTAGAAAAAGTCTATTATCAATGCTAAAAAAATTTATATTATTTAGAAAGTGCAAGTTTTTACCTTTAATTTGATATACATATTATATTATGATTTGCTTTTGAGTTTTCAGAATTCAGTAATAATAATGGCTTTCCATTATGGCCGTTCGTTAAAGGGGCGGTGGACGAAAGGTAAGTGGGCGTGGAACCTCTAACCCACCATTTTGGAGAGGGAATGAACCGCCATTGACAAAAATGCAACCCCCGACAACCTAGGTCCCCTATGGTTCCCTAGGGACCCCTTAGAAAAATGGCCAAAAATCACAATTTTCATTTGCGTTTTTTCGCTTGAAAAATGTTAAATATTCATTTGCACAAGACATTTTATATACACATTTTTATATACAAGACATTTTTATAAAACACCCAGTAACCATAATAGACATCACTGGGGGGACGGCAGCCCCAATTTTACCACACCGAAAGGGAATTCTAGTTACCTCATCCTTTCCCAAGGCACACCAAAACGAGAATTCTATTTGGTAAGGGTTATAATCATGATAAAAATATAGTAAGGTAGAACCGCTGAGAGTCACTTTTAAAATTCTTGACGTTTCCAAACAATTTAATTTTTAAATTTACTCACAAACTCACACACACATTTTCATTTTCAATCTCAAGCAACAACAATTTCGAACAATTCAATTTTTTATTTTCACTTTTATATGATTTTAAAATGTTAGCAAACTTCAAAAAAAAAATCATGGCCGACAAATTGAGAGAACGGTTCTACCTTGCCATGTTTTTATCATGGTTATAATCCCTAAGTGCGGCCGAAGGCCGCCTACACAGAAAGGTGTTCTCTGTAAAAGGTGTTCAGCTCTGCTTCTTCGGCAACACGGAAAGGAGAATTCTATTTGGTAAGGGTTATAATCGCTAAGTGCGGCCGAAGGCCGCCTACACAGAAGTGTTCTCTACAAAAGGTGTTCAGCTCCGCTTCTTCGGCAATACAGAAAAGATAATTCTATTTTGTAAGGATTATGATCCCTAAGCGCGGCCGAAGGCCGCCCACGCAGAAAGAAGTTCTGGGCAAAAGAAACTGTGATATCACCCACACTTGTCATTTGCTTGTGCTTTTAATTTTTTTTTAACACTGAATTCTTAAACCTCAAAAGTAGATCATAATAAAATATGTATATCAAATTAAAGGTAGGAACTTGCAATTTCTAAATAATATATATGTCTTTAGCATTGATTATGCATTTTTTTCTAAAAAAGGTTATTTTATGAAAAAATTATAACGTTTTATTTGTTTTTTAATATTTTTGGCTTACATATATAAGCAAGCAAACACATTTTACGTATCAACTTAAAGATAGATTAATTGTCTTTATTTTTATATCATTACTTTTTTAATCGGTTACGTAGTTTAGATAATATTAATATTTAAATATCACAAAAATTGTCGTTAACCTTTTATATCTTCTTTACTTTTTAATTGTGGCAAATAGTATTTATATAGTTGAAATCAGCGTAAAAAGTACTATCGGTCTGCATTTTAAGTTTTCCCATAGCTGAACGGTTGGTTACCTTGATGTGTTCCCCAATTTCTATACATGGTACAATAAAAACAGGTAGAAGCCAAATTGACATCAAACCTACAAAAGTCAAAGTTTTCGGGAGAGTAAAAATAAAATGAGCGTTTGTAAGGAAAAATAAAAAATTACATTTCGCTGGTTGACTTTTTAAAGTAAATTTGAAGTTTTGTTTTTATTTATTTTCTTTAGTTAAAATTTCTTAATTTGTATATTGTTTTCTGTTTTTGAATTATGAGTTGCAGTGTTGTTGGAGGGACTTTCCGGCATAAGGGTCATAGGAACAGCACTTGGCATCAAACGTGACCTCCCGGTGCACTTATGAAATCTGCTCTTTAAATGTTTAATGCACAGCAAGGCATTTCGCTGCAGCTCTACCACACAGCTGCTTTCCCAACGCTCCTTACGCCAAGGACATTGAGGCACGTTAAAAAATGAGTAGTGTCTGCATTATATTTACCACATAAAAACAATGCTTCAGGTGTTGCATTTTAACACATACACTAAGAATAAACCGCACAATACAAAAATTCAACTGTTATTTAAAATTTGTCATTAACGAACATTCAAAAAAAGAACGACATGGCATTAAAAGCGTAACGAAATATAGGAAATAAAAGAAATACAAGTTGAAGTTTAAAGATTTGGTTCTCATGAGAGCAACTTCACTTGTATTTATGTGCCTTGATTTCTATACGCGCATTTGCGTTTGTAATCAAAAAAAAAAAAAAAGAATAGTGAATGGCCTGTTGATGTAGTTTCAAACTTTATATACTTAAAATCACATTTGTGAAACCAAAATTCAATTTCCAAGTGTTTTCATACAAGTGACAAAAACGAAAACAACGTGTTTCTCAAATTATGGGCTCGAAATGTGTTTTTTTGCGTTTCCGTACTTCTGGACTACGTTACATTTTAGAGAGCCAACTTCCGGTTCGGATTGTTAGGGAAATAACCTATTTTTACCTCCCTTTTATTAGCTCGGGATGTAACTATGTAATATTGATGTGCCTAAAATATGCAGCGATTTCTATTCTCAAGTTACATACCAGATGACAGTACGAATGGAAATTATAATAGCGAAGTTTTAGTTTTTCAAACTATAATTTTATTTGCCAAAAATTCGATTTCTTCACACGAAGCTCTTGGCTCAAGCCTTATCGATCGTCCTTAAATATACTAAACAAAAATGCGATTGCTTTGTAAAAAAGAGAACGAGTTTAAAATATGAGTGTTTCTCTAGAAAATAATTTATGCAACCTCATATATGCATTTTGTTGATACGCGGTTTTGTACTTTATTCGAGGATATGTTAATTGTTTATCGGAAGGCGGTCTGTTCAAGCCGACTTCAGGTTTTTTGCATAAATTAGAAACTTTCAATTCAAAATTTGTGAAAGTTAATGGGATACGCTAATGACAAAGCCGAATTTTTTGCAAAATCCGATGAGAAATTTTAAAGTAAATTTGAACCAAAATATAAAAAGGTTTTATTTGGGAAGAACATTCTTTAGAATTAGAATTTTAAATCGCAAGATTGCATTAAAAATAAGAAAACGAAAAAATAACAGCATAAATAAATTAGGATGAGTATTAATGTATAATTTAGGATTAAGTTTAATGGTCTATATTTTGTATATTTTTAATAAAAAATAGTGCGAGCTACGTAAGTAAAAGAATACCAAGCACGGATAGTGGTTTTTGATTTTAAATATGTTTACAATAGTATAAATATGGGAAGGAAAATACTCCGATTTATTGTTTTAATATTATCAGAATGGCAAGGCCGTTGATAATACCCAATAAACACCAAAAAAATATTCCTCCAGCCTTGGAGAAATTCATAGTTCTCAAGTTGATATCCAACATCATTCTTCAACGCATCTCTAACCGACGCGCAGATACGTAAAAAGTGATAGAGAATCGAATTTTTAATTATCAAGTGAAAAACTAAAGCTATATAAAGAGCAAAATTACTAACAAAAAGTAAATAATCTTCAAAGTGTCCTCAAATAACCTTGAAACAAAATAAAACGCGAAATGAATCAAGTGGCAAAATTAGTGTCGGCCTGTATACTGTGAAGTGAATTATTGTGATACGATATTGATTAACCACATAATACAAACGGAGTAATAAAATGAAAAATTAATATTCAAATTCTATGTATGTCGTTTCAATCAAAAAAGGTATAAGGTATTTTACTATTTCAATTTCAGTATTTTACTATTTCAATTTCAGTATTTCAATATGTTTGAGACCAATTGGAGAATTACATTGGAGTTCAAGTTGAGAACAAGCATTTTCTCAACTTGAGAAACAGTCCTTTTTCCATGCAAACAAAAATGCCCTTTTTGTTGAGAACGCAATGAACCTCCACTTCAGGTACTGTTGAGAAACAAGAAATACCTTAGTTCTCAACTTAACCTCAAGTTGAGTTCAAACCTAAATGTTTGTTGGGTACTCACAATTTATGAAACTTCGAAAAATTTTATTATCCGTCAAAAGTGGTTTATTGAAACTACCTTATTTTTTATCATGGAAACTACCTTGTTTTTTGTATCATGGAATCACGGATTATTTTAAACACCTACATATGTATGCAAATGTTATTAAAAATAAAAAGACTAAAAACCAAATAGAAGAATGCAATTAGTCGCCCCCTTCTTTTTTCTCCTTTATCGCCTCCTAAATAAAGATACAAGTTCAATTAATTGAGCTGCATACTAATACGCGCCTGTTAGTTTACCTTGAAGCGCTCTTCGAACAACGACAATTCGGCCAATAAATCAGTTATAGCATTCATAAAAGCTTCATGTGGAGAGTAATCGGAGGTAGTTTGAATTCTGATAACAAATTTGTGTTCTAATGGATGTGGCACTTTGTATCCAGCAAATAAAACATTGGGATCCTTCAAAAGTTGACTGAAATAAATTACACAGATGTTATAAAAGCCATCTCTCCAAAGTTATCACTCATTTACTTTCTAATCATATTTCCAAGCGTGTGATCCTCTTTGTTGACTGTGAAAATCGCTGCATTGGTGACTTTTGTATCCAACTCCTTGATGATTCTGGAAATCAACACAAAGATATAAATGTAGTTAAATAATGAGGATAATCAACTACATAATTAATACACTTACTTTTTTTCACCCTCGTACAACAAAAATGATTCGAACGTTGGTGGGGCATTCATTCCGCTAAAATAAACTTCTGAAACAAATAATTAAAAGTTCGCAAATGCAAAATGTCAAATATCCCTGCAAGAACAATGACCATCATTTGACAAATCATTTGACTGGCAAGGCTGATAGAGATTTCTGTCACTGGCTACCAAGGCGCATCAATTACAGGTGATAGCGAAAGAAGCTATGCTTCTTCTTATGAGCACGCTTGTGTCAAATTATCGTCTGTTTTGCTTTATTTACATCTCCGCGTATACATACACATATACGTCTATATATACCCTGCAAACAAATGCTCCCGAAATCTTTAAAAGTGTCGGAAATTTGCTACGATTCTTGTAGAAATCTTTAAAGAAAAACATATGAAGTGGTTGACAAGAACTAGTAAAGAAATTTCTGTACGATTTCTTAAAGTAAATTATAAAAAAAATTGTGAAACCTTTCAGAATTCTATGAAATCCTGGTATGCAGGGTATACATATACATACGAATATTAATAGATAAAGAAGATGTTGATGACACAAGGAGTTCATACCAACGGTAAATGTTGTTTTTGTACGATTGCTACAACCTGTAGTTGTTGAATCATGCTGGCTACCTACAAGTTTCTATCACATTCTAAAGGGCATAGCCCGAACACAATGAAAACGACGAGCTACAAACCACAGCTGTCAAATTATTTTAACACGTACTCTTATGTAGATAATTATTTTGGGGACGACCGGGCTACGCGACGGCTGTGGTTGTGGCCAGAGTAGATCTATTTCTATTTTTCTGGCGACAGATAAGGTTCTTCCTCTTCTTTTATGTCAAACTCATACAAATTCATGATGTCGCTGCCGCGTTCAAAGAAATCATGTCGCCATCAACAAAGCGTTTAGATAATGAAGATGACAAATTGGAAGCTGTGGTCCGTAGCTCGTCGTTTTCAATGGGTTGAGAACTGCAGTGTGAAAAATCTGATGTAAACATTTGTGTACATATGATCTTCCGTCTTCTTCCAACTTATGGCCTTATATATTGGTCTCTTTTTAACCAACGCAAAATTTGCAAATGTGTTAGTAAGATAAATGAGAATGTGTTAGTTTCCATCACACAATTCTTGTAGGGATGTTTCGAAAATGTCAAAAAATGTCTTCTGACAGTTCGCCATAATCGAATTATCTGGTAATCGATCAGCAGTCCATCTATCGATATCTATTTCATTCCGCGCTCACACGTTCAATTTATTTCAATTCGATTCATAGGATGTTTTTCTTCAATGTTTCCAAAGTGCCTTATACTATGTCTCCATTGAGAGATTTATCCATTAAGATTTAATAAATCCAGTTGCTAAATCACAACCGTCTCCATTACCGCAACGAGATATGTTTGACGTTCACATTTTTAAATATTTGACGTTTGCTTATGTATGATTTTATAAATACAGTTGCGGACATTGATATACAGACAGATAAAAGGAAGGTACCAAGCGGAATTTCATTATATGAATTCTGAATATTATTGGCTTCTTATTCGTGGTAAATATGTATGTATAATATATAGTTAGGAAAGTGTAAAGAATGGTACCATATTCCGAATCATTTTCCCGAATTTGAGAAAAATTATCAAAACGGTAAAAAATATTTGCGGAAAGAAAAATTTTTGTAGAACTCTCTTATTCATAGGAGGGAACCGAAAATTCAATCGTGGACCTTTGGCATATCATGAATACGAACTGAGTTCTAGAGGATGTTCGGTGCAATGTTATCGAAGCAGAACCATTACCGAAATTTATAAATTTTTTGTCGCAGCGTGTAAATGACTTATAGAAAGCAGAGAAGACTCTGCATGATATTACTATAAAACATTTCTTCTAAATTTTTAGTTTTTAAAATAATATTTTCTTAATTTATTACAACCAAAGTTATGTAAATATGTATTACTAATTTTCCTCCCAAACTAACAAAAATATAAAAATCCCTGAAAATACGAAAATTCATTTTTTATGACAGGCTAGATTTCAATGTCCTCAACTGTATATTGAAAACACAAATGTCATTTGACTTATGGCATGTGAATTTGTGGATGCCACATCCAACAAATTGTACTTATTGATCAATATTATTGAAGATTTAACTTAAATCTACTGCCTTTCGAGATTTAATTTTATATGGTCAATCTCAAAAGATTTAACGTCAAATCTCGTCAGAGGGCTAAATCTTCATTAAATCTCACAATGGAGACATAGTATTATACGTTTTGGGCACGGCTGCAGTTCCTACAATACATCAAAGGGGTGGGCTTTAGTATTCAGCCGCACTTTTTGTTTTAAAAAAACCAGGTGAAATTAACAAATGAAACTTGGTCCGGATGTTAAGGGAGGTATCCTCTAAAACATGTATAACTAAAAAATATAAACAATATAAATATATATAATATAATATAATAACGCATCAATTTGTTCTCTGTTCTCTCTTCTTTGGCAACACAGAAAGGAGAATTCTACTTACTGAGGGTTATAACCCCTAAGTGCGGCCGAAGGCCGCCTACGGTGAATGGTGTTCTCCAAGAATGATAGAATACAAGATTGCGCTGCCCTGGTCGTTGACATTTGTGTACCACAAGTAAACAAAGAATAGAGCGAAAAGAAGAACGAGTTGGAATTGCCAAAACAGTTCACTTTACAGCGAAAAACGTGTTTTAATTTTGCTAAATGCGAAAATATTGCATTTTTCACCTAATCTATTAGAGTAGGCATGCACAGCAGAGGTGCACGCAGTCGACTTCGCGGGCAAACTGCAGGCACCCGAGCGTGCTAGGCGAGGTGAAGTGAGCTGTACGGAGATGGCATCGTATACATAATAACCACTACACAATTATTTTCAAGAAAAAATGCGTGTATGTATGAGTACTTTTGCGGCAACTGAGCCAGTGAGGCATCAGGCCACCAGAAAAAGCCATTTTTTCCAAAACAAAAGCGCCAAGTTTTTACTATCATGTTTAATAATTTTTTAAATTCAGTAAAAACTGTATATGCATATCCATTTCCTCAGGTTTTTATTAATAAATTAATTTCAATACATTTATAACAACGCAAAACATATTTAATTGACCTATTCCTCACATTTTATTCAGTAAATGAATTCCATCTTGATGTAGAATATTAGTGTATAGTGTATACATACATACATATGTACCTTTGCATTCGGTGTGCTTAAATTAAAAAAGCATCACTAAATACCGCACCAAGCATTGAATTCCAATTATTTTGGCTTTTTGGTTTCCCAAAAGCACTAAATTTAGTGCAAAATGCACGATCTTGGCAACAGTGAGCTGAGCACATCAAACAGTGATGCCAGACCAAGTATTGAGTAAATGCGCTATGTATTGTGGCGAATACTGCGGCAACACAAAGCGAACAACGAGAAATAGGCA
>NW_023464285.1:0-11341 GCF_013731165.1 Rhagoletis pomonella
AAGATTGGTATAAAAAGCTTGCGGTTTTGTTGTTTCAAGTTTTGTGTGTTTAAAAATGTGAGTGATACAAATTTTTCGCATCACTTTATAACTCGGAGTGATGAAAATAAAGATGATGCCGTCAATACGAATAAACTCTTTTACAAATACTTCTCATGCAAATTCGTGAGTGAGCCAAACATGTGAGGAGTTTATAGTGAAGTGATGATGGATGAACTTCTCTTAAAAAATATAACTCCTCAGAGCTTTAGAGATGACTTTAAGAACTCTGTTTTAAGAAGGTCACCTAATGTTACTTGTAAAAAGTTGCATATTCCATCGTTTGACCAAATATTCACATTTTTTGCGAGTTTTGGAAATATGGTAGGTATGTAGCAGCAGGAGGTCCACCGAAATCATTAAATTTGAAAGTGGTCTACGAGGAAAAAAAAGTTTGGGAACCTCTGCATTATACCCTTCTTATAAATTGGGTAAATTATATTAAAGTTCCGGTCTTCGGGATCAAATTCCGCTTAACATGTGATGCACGCGTCCTCTGAGCCCTTTGCTGACGGCTTTGAACAGCTCACACATTTCTCTATTTTATTTTATTTTATTTTATTTTATTCTTTGTCGGAATCAGGCACAAAACAACGCGTGTAGAAAACAGCTTTCATGCCCCAGACAGATTAAAACCTGCACGATTTACGAATAAACCTAAGCAGATTGTTGGGTGTCAAAGAGACATAGTGTCTGCTCCAAAAGCCTTGTTGTTGCTCTGGGCTGATCTTCGTCAAAGGCGCTACTCAAAGGCGTTGAGCAGTGATCCTACCATACATATGCCAAGTGTACTATGAACGTCTGTTACGATATTTCCATCTTCGACTCGGCAATTATCAGCTCTCTTCTTGAGGAGAAATTTAATATAGTAATGTTTAAAATTTTAAAGCAATTTTCCTGGGTATGTAAATATGAATATAAGTATTTATATCTGTGTTCGTACACACATTTAAAGACCAATATATACATGCATAAATACATACATATGTATGTATATACAACGAAAACACCATACGTTGAACATCAAAATGGCATAAAGTCTCAACAGAAAAGTGACTTTGCTTTTAATTGAATGATAGATTACTGGGCGCGTGTGGACAGTTTTGCATGTCGATGGACAAATCTCATAAATACATACCTACAAAAAGAAAGCGAAAAGGGAGAGGGCAAGCTTTCAATTGGGTTGGACAACTACACAAAAAGAAAAACGAATATGCACCAACACACGCAGCAGATAATGGGCTCTACGTCTAACGTTGGAGTTTTGTGAAACTGAAAAGAACAATTAGTACAAAAAAAAACACTCAGTGCTCAGAGACACTAGAATTTTTGAACATTTTTCAAACAACAAAAATATCCCAATGGAAGTACGAGTACCATTTGTAAGATGAGAAATTTGTTTGCTGGAACGAGAGGGGTAGAGTACTCAAGCGCAGGATTGCAAATGTTCGTTGGGATGACGACCTTTCGTTTTCTTTTTTTTTTTTAGCCGAGGGAAAGTGTTGCAAGCAGAGACGAATGCGTATAATCAGTCAAAATTTATGACAACAAACCACAAAGTCAACTTAACGCAAATGACATAATTGGCAAATGAAGAGTATTTTAACTCCACTGCCATGACTTGGATACTTATACAAATGTATGTACATATGTATGTATGTAGGAACACTGCCGGCAAAAATTATTGGCACAACGAATTTTGCACAATATGTGCACCACTTTGTATTGCAATATTTTTCCGCTATTTTTTTATAAAAATATGGCTCACTCTACAACAAAAAACATAACAAATAAAATAAAATAAAAATATAATTTCTAAACTTTGTGCAGAACTCGCGAAAATTCAATAAATTTTCATGCAAATTTTAAACTTTTTAATCAGATTTTTTAGAATTTTCTTGAGTGTGTAGCCCATTAAATTCTAGTGTAAAAAATGCAAGTTCGGAGTTAGTCAAATATCGCATTGATTTTTAAGAATTGTTTTTCGTTGAAGGTTTTTTGTATTTTTTATAAAGTATTTTCGCATTTTTTTTTTGTATGGAAAAAAATTTCCAAAAATCAACGGCAACTTAAACTTGTACTCAAAAAAATTAAAAAAAAAAACTGATTAAAAAGTTGAATTTTCGCGAGTTTTGCACAAAGTTTAGAAATTATATTTTTATGTTTTTTGTTGTGGAATGAACCATGTTCTTATAAAAAATTGTCGGAAAAATAGTACTCAACCATTTTTATTGAGCTCGAGGCCGTTTTTTAATGAAAATTTATTGTGGAAAAGCAACAATAATTCTAAAAATAGAATTATTAGCAAAGACCAACAATACCAACAACCACATGATCAAGTGAATTGCAGCGGAATAGCTGCGCTTGATTGTGTTGGCATAACAAAAATGAAAATAGTGGAAAAAAGCAAACGATAATTTACAAGGCGTACTTAGCACGGTGCATAGGCAACTGGCTGAGTCAGTGGGATCGTCGGTTCGAAGCCTACTGAAAGAAGTCTGATGAGGAAATGTGGTGATTTCCGAAATATGTAGCTATCACTTCTACCATTTTTTCAAATTATTGTTGCTTTTACACAATAAATTTTCATTAAAAAACGGCCTCGAGCTCAATAAAAATTGTTGAATATAATTGTTATAAGGCCAAAAAATGTCAAAAACAAGGAAAAATAGTACAATAAAAATGTTTGCATATATTGTAAAAAAAAGCTGTGCCAATATTTTTCGCCGGCAGTTTATGTATGTATGTATGTACGTTGGACGGAGCCATCAACAAAATCGTCTTTACGCTGTGCTGGTAATTACTCTTAGCTTAAACAAAACCAGCGCAAAGTAGCAAAGCTCAAGCACGAGTTCAGCTCTTTTAAGCATTTTTGTATATTTTTTTTGCGGTTTTCTGGTTCGGAAAAATGAAAAATTTGATTTTTCAGGCTATCCTAGGTTTTCTGCCACTCATTTGCTCCCATACCGCCTTCTTCACTTTGTATCTATATTCAAGGAAAATATGTATTTGCATTGGTTAAGTCATTTCTGTTGTGCTCCGCTGCGATTTTTCATTACCTTCGAAACTGTCCCTTAACAGCTTTTAGTTAGCGCAAGGAAATGTTAAATTTCTAAAGAAATTCAAATGGCTTGTGGGGAGGAAGGGAAGGTAGACCCAGAAACTTGTGTTGCCTCTTAGCTCATTTATTTAAGCTTGGCATGTGTACATGAAAAATCTGATTCGCGTAGAGAGCTTCACAAATGGCCTCGGTCTAAACACTCAGCGGTAATTTGTCTATCACTTCAGCTTTTGTTTGCCACTTGGCAGCGCAAACGTTGTTGCAAGCTTGTATACTTTTTGCAGACCGACCAAAGACGGTTGACAATCACGAACGACAGCCGAAAAAAGGATACGCTGGCAGAATGAAATTTCTTTAGTGCACTTTCGTGTTGTGCATTATTCTTATTTAGTTGGCATTTTGATTTTTTTTTTTTTTTATCTGCTTGAATGTACTATAGCTATGCTTGCATGTATATGTATGCGGATGTTCAGTTGCATGCATGTGTGATAAATTTTTTTCTGCAGAGTTATATATTTTTTTAATTGTATTCATGGCCAATTGATAAAAAAAATTCTTACAGTCGTACGACAAAATTTAAAAAAAAAATATTGAAAAAGTCAAAATTTTAAAAGGGTTTATCTGGACAACTGCTTATAATATGACGAATTCTCCGATTAACTACTCCTGAAGAAAATTATAAAAAATTTAAAAATAAATTAAAGAAAATAGCATAACTTTTTCAGAATCCCCACTGAGCCAAGTGCACTGCTGTCACGTTGAGCGCGAGTAAGGCCTAAACAGCCAATTGACTTGTTGCTAGAAAAACAAAAATAACACAGGCCGACAAAATTTTTACCCAGAAACCAGACTATATTTTCCCCGAAGGTTTTCGGTGCGCTGAATTCAAATCTGGCCACAGAATTTGAGATATTCTAACCTATAAGTGCAAAATATGCCGTTTTTGCTCATTTTTGAAGTTGTGTATGCAAGCCAGAGTAATTTTTCTCAAAAAAAAAAATACAAAAAAAGTGTTAAAGTACATACAAGTCTTTCTCTTTGAAATGGCGTTGAGTTTGCTCAAATATCTTTTTGCTTTGCTGAGATATTACAATTTTAAGTTTAAGTTTTAAGTGCTTCGGATAGTTCACATGGCCGCTATGTTACTTACATCATTTTCAAGATATAGAAAAATTGGAAAATCCGTAAACTCGAATTCTAATTGTTCAAAATGGCTTCAGGTCCGGGTTTCCCATCTACCACCGGTATAGTTTCGTACTTACATACATATTTCTGAACATTTGTTTTCTTCACTAAAATTTAGCTTGTACCTATGTATGTTTGTTTATATGCATGCATGTACATGAAATCTCAGTAAATATATGACCTTCTGTAGGACTTCTTCCACCAATCTCAAAAACTGAATTACGCATCACGTTATGTATGAACGAAAACCGAAAAGAATTTTTTTTTTTTTTATTTGGTGGTAGTGAGCCACAGCAAGATGCTAATTACAAAGTCAAATAAATAAATAAAAAAAACACTCAAACAAATTTGTCATTACTTTTAGTCGCGAAGCGATAGATGGACCTACTACTCGTACAGACATGAATAGTCGTAATAAGTAGGTATGTACGTGCACCTGTATCTATATACTCGTACATATGAATGTTCGTACTTGCCAAAGGCACCCTGTAGGGAACTCAACTAACTATAAATGCACTATAAGTTCACTATTTTTCAACTAGGTGTGATTACGCCTAGACCATTTTTTTAGTTGATTTCAACTGACTACTTTTTCATGATGATGTCGCAAAAGAAAGGTCAGCTTGTTTTCAGCTAACTACAAACCGGTTAATAATAAGTTGGCTTGTAGTTAATATAATGTTTTTGGTACTCTCGGTTTGTATACTTGTTTTAGGCTAACTATTATCTATTTGGTTAGCATGTGTTAAGACATCTAAACATGTAATATTACATACATGCATGCATACATATTTATATATATTTTCGGCTATATTATTGTAAATAAAATAGCCTAAATCCATGTTTTCTCGCTTTCAATAGAAAACACAATGGCAATAAATGTACATTAGACTGCATCACCAAAAACAGATGCGGATTTTCCGCCGAGATTAAAAAATGTATTATATTCTAAGACGTCCTCCAAAATATTTCGGAAAAATATTAAGATTTACGTGAGGGGGACTGATATGAAAATACCTCCAAAAATGGTGTTTTTATGAATAAAAATAGTTCCTTAAGGAAATTAAACGCAGTCTCGATTTTTTTTTTGGGGAAGTGATGCAGTCTAATGTACATATGTACATACATACATAATTGTTTTAAAATTTTTGTTTTTGAACACAAGTTTTTTATCGAAGGTAAAAATTGTGAAACATTTTATATACATGCATACATACATGCATATCCTCTCAATTGGGCTCTGAATGACTTTGAAACCAATTAAAAGTTAGCCGTAATAAGTTGGCCAAAAGTTGGCTATTTTAGCAGTCGACTACGAGATTCCCGACAGGGTGAGAATTTGTACGAGACACATACATACATACGAAGCAAGTTGGAATTCCTTTGTTGTTTGAAGCTAAGGAAAAAAAATTAAAAATAAATAAAATATCTCACTTCTGAGTTACACAGGCTCTTAGTATTTGATTTTTTCCATTAAATGCTTACAAAAATAAATCGCTTTTTCGTGATTTAAATGGAACTAAAAAAGTTTGAATATTTTCGTGACTTTTCAAGGTGTTAATTACCAAAACTTGCTTGCATATCAACAAATCAACGCATGGCTATCGGCTTGGTGAAATGACGGGCCAGTATTTTGTTCTGTAAATTAGTAAATAAAAGTAAAAGATGACTTACTTTATATCGTGTGTACTAGGGTATGCCAGAACTTAAGGGGCTTTTTTTCTGTTAGCTTCACCTCTATTAGGGTGATTGACTTAGGTTTTCCAAACTGGTTTCAAATGTTTTAAGGCGGTGCTTTTGAAATCTTGATTTTTTCGAATAACGAGTAAACCGGTTCTTACAATCCAATAAACCGGGGTTTCACCTAGTTTATTTAGATACCAAATTATAAACAATTGAAGTATTAGGTTTATTGAAAACGGAATTAAAATAGTTTTATTAATTCTATATCTAAATAGTGACAATTTTTCACTGGGGAAAATTACACTAAAAATAAAAGGAAACCCGAAAGAAAATCTGTCACTGTTTTTTTTTTGTTGTTGTAGCAGCTTACTAAACTCTGTCTAAATCAGTGACTTGACTAAATTTTGTTTTCATTCTCATCTAACGGCAGGCTTAGGAAATGGGCAGATCCATGAATGTAGCCAGGTAAGTGCAAGGGTGGGGCGAAGGATGTAGCTCGGATTAGCTCGGTGTAGCAGAGTATTCCGTTAAGGTTATCAACCGAATTCAAGGGTTGACTTCACCCAAAAAAATACTTCTCTTAATTGAAGAATAAAATAATGTAAAAAAAAATATTTTTTAAAAACAAGCTTTTATTTAACCTGTACAATCAAAGGAATAAAATGAAGTAGTGTAACAAAAGATTTTTAGCAAGAAAATTTTGTCAAAACTGCACTAAAATGAATAAAATAAAATAAGTTAAGGTTTCGTTAAAGTTACTAAAAGCCATTTAGTGAAAGGAGTTATTCAAACTCTAATGAAAATTACTAACAATTTGTACTAATTTACTTCGTTTTTAAAAAAGCTTGTCGCGCGAATAGCAAACCGGCATTTAAATATCTGCATACATACATATGCATACATACCTAACCAATTATGCATGTACGCTGAATTCGCCGACAAGCTTTTTTAAAAACGAAGTAAATTAGTACAAATTGTTAGTAATTTTCATTAGAGTTTGAATAACTCCTTTCACTAAATGGCTTTTAGTAACTTTAACGAGACCTTGACTTATTTTATTTTATTCATTTTGACAAAATTTTCTTGCTAAAAAATCTTTTGTTACACTACTTCATTTTATTCCTTTGATTGTACGGTTAAATAAAAGCTTGTTTTTAAAAAATATTTTTTTTACATTATTTTATTTTATAACTTTTAGTCCATTTATAAAAGCGTTGTATATTAAAAAGTGTTATTTTATTTTATGTACAAAATTTTGCAATAGATATTAAAATAATTCAACTGGCAATGAAAGAGAACAGAAGACTTGGCAAGCAAAATGTTGTTTGCTCACGTTTTTTTATAAACATACATATTAGGGCTCGTAAAATTATCCGACTATTCGACTAATCGGTTAACCGATTATTCGATTCGTAACCGTTCGCATGCTTATTAGTCGGTTAATTGTATTCGAATAGTCGCCCGCCTTCGATTATTCGAATAGTTGCTTTGCTTCGACTACTCGAGCATTGTAGCAAATCGAATTTCAGCAACCGAACTTTCATTGAAATTTCTTTGACAAATGAAAAAAAATTTATTTAAATATATACATGCACACATATGTATGTATATCCAGATTCAAAAAATGAGCGGACGCAAAAGGAGCTGGGTTTGGGATTTTTTCGAAAAAACAGAGGACGAAAAGGAAGTAACATGTTCCATATGTGGTGCAGTTTTGTGCTACACCTCCTCCACATCCTCACTGAACAACCATTTAACAAAAATCCATAACAAAAATCGCGAAAATGAGAGGTAGGTATTGCTTTAGCCATTGTCTCTAAAATATTTCGCAATAACATTTCAATAATTAGCGCACATTCTTGCAAAAAAAGTTTGCCTTAATTTTGCACATGCCATCTTATATATGTACTACGAATGTAACAACACTTTTCATATATGTATATGTATCTGTAAATGCAAAAAAAAACTCGAACTTAAAATATTCGATTAACCGAAAATGAACGGTTAACCGAATAATCTAAAGTGAACGGTTATCCGAATAGCCGACAGCTTTCGACTACTCGAATATTGCTAACCGATTAACAGTAGTCGACTTCAGTCAGATTCGAATAATTCGGTTAATCGATTAACCGAATTGCCCGAGCTCTAATACATATGTACATATAGCAGCAGTTAATTTTATTTAAAGAAATGGCGTGTCGTCCATTTCCGCTGTAGCATGGCATATATTTAGGCGCAATATTTAACTTCTTCTGGCTGGGCGACATCTGGAGTCTAGAATTTGCTACTAATAGCTTTGCTACACTACCGCCGCGGCGCGCCGGCAGCTTTTACAATTTTATAATGGTTTTACGTTCTTTGGCAAATTACGCTCTGTTAGCCATAAATCTTACTATTTTTTGACCGCCTTTGAATCAAGACCCCGGCCCATATGGGAAATTCATTTATATATTGGAACTATGCTGAAAATTTCAAGTCTCTAACCTGTCGGAAAGTTAGTTTAAAATCGATTGGAAATTTCCGCGATTTCCGCGGGATGACCAAGTTAAATAAAAGCTTATAATTATAAAAACAGCAATCAAAATGAAGAAAAATGGGAACGAAACAGCACTAAAGAAGTTTTATCCTCTTTTCATGCCCAACATTTCTTCAAAATGATAGATTACATCCACAGTTCCATATTTTCGTGTACGTTTTTACACATTCCAAAGAAAAATTACGCATTCAGGAGAATTTTTTACCCATTCGGAAGAATTTTCGACCTTAAAGTAAGGAAAGTTTTTCTTTGATCCAGAGATGGATTTTTGGTTCAGTGTTATGAATATCTCTACAAGTTAACTGTAATAAATTTTTAGCGAAAAATTCTAATAGGGATATATCGATGGTGCTCCGCAATAGCGCCACAATTCGAAATTCTGAAAAATACAAATCTTTCTACTATTAAGTGGCTCATTTCTCGTAGCCTTGTCTAATCCTTACTACTTACTGTAATAATCCTGACTACTTACTGTATTATACATGGATTAGAGACATGAGCCACTTAACAGTTGTGCGTTTTAGCCTAAATAGCATATATATGAAGTTTTATGGCCGTAGGATAACGATAACCCGTGCCGTTGAAGTTTTAGTTAATAACTTGAATTAGTCGCCCATGAAAACTTTGGAAATGCAAAAAATTCGATATGGTTTCTAGTAAATCTGCATCTTTAAATTTTTAATAGGATGGGAGGATTTCTCCCAAGGACATCGAAGAAATTTATCAAGGTTAATATTCCTTGCAATTTTTATCCTTCAATATCCTTATACATATTTATATGATTTAAATTAAACTGAGATTCTTCAAAAAAAACCTAATAAGGCTTCGCCTTTGCCTACAAAGAGTTTTAAATTGGACATGCATGTTTCTTATTTATTCGTTTAATATTTCAAAATATAGGCTTAGTATAGAAACTTGAACTTTTGAAACTTCATTGAGAAACTTTTAGTTTTATCAACTCGGAAAATGTGTAATCAACAAGCCGCATTATACCAAATTATTTCCAACATTTTTTTTTTTTTTCCAACCAGTTTGGCCTCGTTACCCGCTCCCAATGACGCCTCATGGCAAACGCATATTTTTAAATCGCTCTCAAAGCCTTGAAAAAGCCTTTCGAATCAACCAAATCCAATTTAAATGCTGCTCATTTCTTAGTTCTTTGTGCAGTTGTTGTTCCTTTGGTGATGCTGTTGTTGTTGTTGTTGACATGCTTCGAGTTATTCTCCATGTTTCTGCTCACACACAGTATTTGTGTATGAAGAACAAAAAAAGACTGGTACTATGGGTTAAAACCAAAAGAATTTCGTGTTGACTCTTCTGCTGTTATTGTTGTTTGTGTGATTTCTTATGCATTCCATACATGAGTTTCACATAAATCACTTTTCTAAATTCGACAGGATATTGTCTGTTGACATGTCTTTAGCGCAGCAAAGCCGCACAATGTCTTGGCTGTTGCCATCGCTGTCGTTGTGGCATTGTCCAGAATAATAAAGCTTTTTAAAATGGAGACATTGTAGAATCTTAGCATTGAATGCACACGCCCCCGCATATCTATGTACATATCCATGTATGTACGTATGCTTATATATATATAAAAATAAAAAATAAAACAACAAAAATTACTTAAATCGCCAAATATTTCATGCACCCGAAATTATGTTGCTGCATAGTCCCCAAAAATTACTCTGGAAAGCGAGCTGGTCAGGCATATCCGATACATACTTATCCGATAAACCAAAACATGATAACCTGATACACTGATGGCTCACTAACTGAAGAGGATACTCGGACCCATGGGGAAACATATGCCATAGAAAGATGCGCGGACTTTAATATCAAGCGAAAATACCGGAATCAGAACACTGCGATCTTGACTGACAGCCATGAGGCTATCAAGGCCGTCATATCTAATCAGGTAACATCTAAACAAGCTGACCGGCCTTGGTCTGAGTGCTCTTTGTTTGGGTTTTTTGGATGCCGGGACATATTGGTATAACAGAAAATGAGATTTCCGATCAAGTTGCGAAATAATTGGCTTCAACTCCCTTCATCGGCACAGAGCCCTTCTGTGGCATAGGAAAAGGAGTATTTTCTGCTCTGAGGGTCAATTCCCGTTCTGCGTTATCGTGAAATGAAGTGAAAAGTATAAAATTAACACCGAAATAAATGCGGTGTGAAGGTGTTTTGTTATCACTTCACGATAACGCAGAACGGGAATTGACCCTCTGGTCAGGTTCAATGACGATGCTCAAAGAAATCGCTACTGGGATAATCTACCAGGACTAGAGCAGTCCAAAGCACTTTTAGGAACATATAACCTAACAGGGGCACCGAAATTGCGCATATGGAAACTGTGCATTTAGACATTATTTCGGTTTTAAACCGAAACTGTGCATGTATGCATTCTTCGTTTTTTTTCATATGCATTATTTCGCTTTTAAAACGAAAGTATGCATATGCATAATTTCGGTATTTTCTCATATGCATTATTTCGGTTTTCATCCGAAACTGTGCATGTATGCTTTATTTCGGTTTTTGCCATATGCATTATTTCGGTTTTGAACTGAAATTGTGCATGCATGCATTATTTCGGTTTTCTAACGAAAGTGTGCATATAGATAATTTCGTTTTTTCTAATATGAATTATTTACTTCTACTTAGTAAGGGTTTTAATCCCTAAGCGCGGCTGAAAGCCGCCTACGCAGAGAAAAGTTCTGCGCAAAAATACGTCCGCCATTATTTTCCGGCCATACAGAAAGGAGAATTCTACTTAGTAAGGGTTATAATCCCTAAGTGCGGCCGAAGGCCGCCTACGCAGAAAGAAGTTCTGCGCAAAA
>NW_023464286.1:0-3388 GCF_013731165.1 Rhagoletis pomonella
AAAAGGGTTTTCTCCTAGGGCATTTCGAAATTGATAAACTTCGGCCCAAAATTTTACAGTTGAGTCTAAATTACTCCAGGTATGTAACGTTAACCGTTGCCATTGCATCTCTATGGATGTTTTTTTGTCGGCATTATATTTGTGTTTTTGTTGCTGTAGTTGAACAAATACTTTTGGTTTAATTACTCTTAATGCATTTCCAACCGAAAAAAGTCATTTTTTTTAGTTTGGCAATATTTGTAGGGAGGCGTTGGCGTATTTCCTTTATTAAAGTGATAATAAAATAGCGACCATTTTCTCGAATTATTTTCTCGGCTTCGTGGTCAAAAGCGTTTGTGCTTACTTTTGTTTTTAAATACTCTTCAAAACTGTGATAAAACTGAGGAAATGGAGCAAGGTATGGTTCCAACGGGGAGCATATAGGATCAAATGTGTCCGCGCTAATAACCACTAGGCAGCATAGATGCGAAAGTAAAACATTTGGGGTGTTCACAGTTCGTTCCAAATTGTGTCTGAAAATGTAGACGTCTACATTTTCAGACACAATTTGGAACGAACTGTGAGCACCCCTTTCTAGCAGTCGTCGCAAAATCGTCTCAAAACTTTGCCGGTGTTGCCAGACATTTCTTCTTTGCGTGCTTTTTTATATGTCGCCTTTCGATTTTGTTACTGAAAAATTGTAATTATTTAACTTAATTACCAATTCCTAATATTTGTTATTTCTTTTCCTTGATTTGTTTCTTTTCATCAGAAATTGCGCTCAAATTAAATGCAAATATAGAAAACGTGCCCAATAAATAAAAAAATGCGATTAGTATTGCCATAATGCAACCCTGCTGCGAGGTTGCAAAATGTAGAAACATACTCGTTTCCAATTTTGTATGGGAAACAACAACACCACAGATTTTACGGTTGGAAAACGTCTTAAAATGTAGACGTCTACATTTTGAGACACTATTTGGAACGAACTGTGAACACCCCAATTGGGTTCATTAAAAATCTTCATTGGGTCTGCATTATTGCTTTCGAAAAACTTGTTTACTTTTTGCACCTGAAAATTAGGCAAATAGTAAAATCGGCTAAAAACGGCTAACTTTTTTTTACAAACCGGCTAACAAATCGGCTGCCGGCTAGATCAAATTTTCTCCGGCTAGTTGCTATCAAAACCGGCTAAATCTAGCCGGAAAACGGCTAAAATGGCAACGCTGCTCCCAAGTAGAATGCTTATATCTCTCCGCGCAAAGCCATTACTCTTCATCGCAAGTGCAAATGCTAGTGATACTTCTTCTGTTGAGCCAAATTGTGTACACTACTTGCCACGATCGCGCAATACAGGCACACGACGCTACGCCAACGAGTACAGAGAATATTACACGCTTGCTTGCAGTAATCGAAAGTGCTTGTGGTGCTTGTGTATTCGAAATTCCTCGTCGTATTTGGTCGTTTGCGACTTGACTGGCAACGCATGCGCACAATTAATAAATTTGCATAATGGAGCTTGACAACGTAAATATTAATATTAAATACATATTTCGCTTCTATCATTTTAATGCATTAATGTTTGCAGTCATTTACCAACGATCCACCTGCTACAAACGTTAGTTTTAGTAGTAGTTTGAGTAATAGTGTCATAAGAGAAAAAATTATTAGCGGCGAGTTTAAAATTTCTAAGGGTACTGGGAAAAGTAAAGTAAAACGTGTTTCAATGTATTAAAGCACTGCAAAAAATCAACCTCAAACTTATTCAAGCACAAGTGCGTTATAAGATACTCAATGAATAGTAACAGCGAAAATGTACTATTTTCCGAAATCGACAAAACTTGTACTAAAAATGAATGTAAGCGGCTCATGGCAGAATTCACTGTAGATGCATTACATACTGAGTCAGATTCCACGCCGTCATGTTCTACCGAAAATAGTTTATTGTTCAGAGATTTTGTTCAACCAAGACAAACGCTTAGTATTGAAAATAAAATCTATAGAGAAATTCATAAGTAAGAAAGCACTGATGTTGAATTTTATGACGATTTCGATATTGTGCACTGGTGGGACGGTCATAAAAATGATTTCCCAATTTTATATAAACTGAGCTGTCGAATTTTAGCAACTCCGGCAACCTCAGCTCCTTTTGAAAGAGCATTTTCCGTCGCCCGAAATATTATCACTGAGAAACGTTGCAGTATTAGTTGTAATGACAGCGCAATAAACAGGATAATGTTCCTACATTCAAGCATTGGTTAAAAGTATGTATATTAAAAAAATTTTAATTTACATTCTGTATATGTATGTTTCACGATTATAAACAACTCACATATTGACAAGTTTTGCCTATACATTTTTTTAAATTATTTTATTTCAATTACTTTTTATAAAAATATAGTTTATTCTTTAAGAAAAATCATATAAATCCAAACTTGAGACTTTGAGCTATATTAAGAAAAAATTAACAATTTTTCGTAAAAATATAGAGCTCTTTTATTGGTTTACTTAGAATGGTTTTAAGTATGCAGTTTTGTAGCCCATTCAATTTTAGTACAATGAAGTGCAAGTTTGCAAAGCAAGACTTACCGTTGATATTGGTAATTTTTTTTTGTTGAAGCTGTTGGTCATTTTCTCCATATAAAAAGAATCGTGTTAACATACTTCGTTTGGAATAAATGACTGACACCGTCAATAAATTCCAAAATATCAACTGTATGTTCGTGCTACTTCAAACTTGCACTTTATTCTATTAAAATTGAATGGGCTAGTAAGCTGCATATCCAACCAAATCTAATGAAAAAGCTAGAAATTTTTATGAAAGTTTGTAGAATATTTCATATTGTAAAACGTTTAAATCTTGCATTGCAAAACTTTTCAATAAATGGTTGGCGTATACATACATAATTATTTTTTTTGAAAATCATTCTTTTGTTAATTTTATATTTTCTTTCCTTAAATATTTAATCTGGAATATTATACCCATTTTCGTTTAACAAATAAACTATACACATTTCTTTAACATTGACTAGTTTTCAAAACTTTATTCATTACCTTATTGCAGCAAAGGCGTTCGCTGAAATAAATACATACATATGTATGTACATATGTATGTGCATATATATTGTATATTTTTAATCAAATAACGTAGTAGCAAGGCACATTAAACAGGTAGTATCAGTAGAGCAAAAACAACATTTGCGTGTATTTTGTTGTTGCTTCTGGTATCGAAAGTGTCAAAAACTGTTCTGAATTTTTTCTTCTAAATCAAAGCGTGCCATGTAAAATACAAAAAATTAAAAAAAATAAAAAAATGAAATTGGAAAAAATAAAAATTGATGCAACTTTCTTTCCTAGTAAATTTGTTTGCTTCTCGAAGCATTGATCCATCCTTTACAAGGGCCAGTAA
>NW_023464286.1:3488-3758 GCF_013731165.1 Rhagoletis pomonella
AAATCAAATCAGCTGCTCTACTGATACTACCTGTTCAATGTACCTTGCGTAGTAGTAAGGGCAAGCATCAACAATATCTTTGATGTAAATACAAATGTATCTACATGTGTGCATAAGCACATAACCCTGCAAGACAGCTAACAGCTATAATTGTGGTTAACCGGTAGTTATCGTTCATTTGTGAAGCGGTATATAAACTGGCTAACTTTGTTCTAGCCGTGTGCAAATTAGAGCTCTCGATTTTGTTCGCACATTTTCAAACAGCCCGGG
>NW_023464286.1:3858-11337 GCF_013731165.1 Rhagoletis pomonella
AATAATATAATTTATTTAACATGAATTAGAAAGCAGCTGCTGACAAATACAATTTACAAATTTTCTTTTGTTTATGAAAGGTAGGTTTTTTGTTGTTAAAATTCCAGTATGCAAATTTTAATATAAAATTATTAAAAAAACTATTGTTAAAATTTACTTTTTACACTATTTACAATTATTTACAAATTAATAAAGGTAGTCGGGATGTTTTGTATATGCCCTTGCATGTGTATTTGTGGTTTTTGGTAGAAAAAGTAGTGAAATTTCTTACAGCAATACAATATAAAAGTTTACTTCATTACCTACCAAAAACCACAAATACAGAATGCAAGAGCATATCAACTGCTAAGTGGAAGATCGACCTATCTCGGCAGCCAGCTCGAAAACATCCTATCTCAAAAAACTTTTCAATTCGTTTTTTAGAATTCGTTTCAAAAACGTCCTATCTCAGCACATTTTCAATACATTTTGAAGTTAGATAGGGCCTTTTTGAACCGAACTCGGAAGCGTTTTTTAATAAAATTCTGAAATAGGGCGTTCTTGAAAAGTTTTTTGAGATAGGGCATTTTCAAACTGGCTGCCGAGGTCGATCTTCCACTCCGCAGTCGATATACAAAAAATCCCGAATAGCCGTATTTAAATAACGTTTTTGAAATTTAGATTGGAAAGTTATTAAATTTTTATGTTACTTTTTTTTAGAGATTAATAATAAGATAATTAAATTAATTATTGTTAGATTTGTTATTATGTTTCATTTTTTTTATTACAATTTGTTTGTACCTATTGTGGCTTAGGAACACGTGCTTTCTGATTTCCGCAATGAGGTCAATTTTGGGCATACTCACAAACGCATCTGTTGGAAAAATATAAATGCATTACTTCCTGAAATACATAAGTCAAATAAACAATTAAAACATATTTACCGAAAACTAATTCTATTGTTTTTAGCCCCAGAAGTGGAGCTTTGTTGGCTTTGTACTCATAATTGTATGAAATGAGTAGAGTGTCGGCAAAAATGCTTCTCAACACGTGTTTCACACAACCCTTAGCACCCTTCAATTTTAAAGTTATGTTCAGCTGGAAAAGATTATAAAATTTATAAATACTAGATATGTACATAAATGCAATTATAAATATAAATGTAAATAATAAAATATAATATATGACTACATAAACGAAATATAAATTAACACCAATCGAAAGATCTTATTTAAAATAGTAAAACTGCATCTTTAACTAAAAATCGTCAAAATCTTTCACAGACAAGCAAAATATCATATGTTTACAGAGCGGTAAGTCACAGCAAAAACTGTTATTTAAAAGAAAATATTTAGTTGTTGAAAACAAATTTTTCAAAAGTTTGTGAACAGCGAAAAAGTAATTATATAATTAGAGCGTTCCAGATCGTCTACGATTTGCAGGATTTAGTCCAAAGTAGTTCCCATACGCCACGTTCACATAAGGTTTATCAAAGGCAAAAACAGCTGTTCCTGTAAAACCTGCAAATCCTAGAGTACGGGAACAAGCTAAATATGTATTTTGTTTTTTAATTATAATATAGTTCTCTTTGACGGTAAAATATGTTTTGTTGACATATGCTGTTTTGCGTGTTCTTGAAAGATAGTACAACAAAAATCATACAAACCATTTCCATAAATTTTCATGCCCATTTCCCGCTTTTTGATACGATTTGTAAAAATATTTCGAGTATGGAATTTTATAGTCCACTGAATTTTATTATAATAAGATTTAAGTTTAAAGTTTCTACAAATTTGCGGCATTTTTTAGATTTTCTTTTGTGTGATTGAGTTTATTTTTGTATGGGAGAAAGTAAGCCAATCCGTTCACAAAAAAATCGCATTTGTGAAAATTTCAAACTTGCATATTATTATACTAAAAATCAGTGGGCTACAGAATTGCACACTCAAAACATTTTTTAAAATTCGTATCAAAAAGCTGGAAAAGTGCATGAAAATTAAATTAAATTTTATCGAATTTTCCTATTATTTGTACAAAGTTTGGAACTTTGGTTTTTACGATTTTTGTTATACATACTATAAACCAAATTTTAATAAAAAAAAATTGCATACATATGTATATACGAATAAAAATTAATATGAGTAAAATAAAATGCATATATACAACTAATATGATATATACATACATTTGTATATGTGTATAAAAAACAATAAAACAAATTAGCAAAAATTACCATCGCATCGGAGTGTGGTTTGTTTCCCAAAAGATTCTCCAAAGTATTTAACTTTTCCTGGGATGATAGTGGAAGCATACTTTGAAGCAAAGTATGCTCTTTACTAATTCTTTACTGATTCGGGAAATACTTTGGCGAACTTTCGAGGTCACCACTTTGCACTCTCGCAGTAGCTGCCCTTGAGCTTGAACTTCCGCGCGTTTGGGCATCTGAAAAAAATAAATAAATTATTAAAGAATAATTTTAGCATTCATAAATATGTACATTGATATAACCTTTTCGGCCAGAGCATTTGCTATTCCGTCCACCTTTGACTCAACTCTTCCAATGGCGGCCATGACGCCATCAAACATTTCTTTTTGCCTCTCCAGCAGGTGAGACAAGGTAAATTGTTGACCTGTGTTGCTTGTTGTTGTTGTAGTGGCTACACCCGTGTTGGTGGTTACTGTTGGCTGGGAGACAAAGCGCTCCTCGTAAGGCAGTGCCACATGAAAGCGCTTTCTATGTAGGGCTACATCTGAAAGCGCAGGAATGTTTGATTAAAAACTATTAAACATATTGTAAATGTATATGTACAGCTACTCACACTCAAAGTGGGACACAGAGAAAAATTTGATGGTAGAATATTTAGAAGGCATAAAAAAATTGTCGATTAATTTTAAGCATTTTCATTTAATATAATTCAATTTATTAGAGAAATATATAGACAAAAAAAATAAAGAAATTCAAAAAATGCCATAAGAGCTTTTTAAAATTAGTCTTTTGTTATTCAAACTGCTTAAGGCGAAGCTCACACTCAAAGTGGGACACTACAGTTTCCATACATGTATTTTTTATAAAATAAGTAATTAATACTTCGTTGACTTTCCATTGCTCGCTATCACAGCTTGAAGGCGTCTCGGTATACTTTCCACCAACTTTTTACAGAATTCAGGTTCGATATTATACCACTCTTCTATTACGGCATCCTTCAGTGCGGCAATGCTTTTGGCCTTCCGTTTGGCTACCCTTTTTTTCAACTCTGCCCAGATATGTTCTATAACATTTAAGTCTGGAGACTGAGGAGGTGTCTCCATTACCTTTGGACAGTTATAGAGTAGCCAATTTCGTGCATTCCAGGACTTATGTTTGGGATCGTTGTCCTGGTAGAATACGAAGTCGTCTTTTATGCCAAGTCTTTCGGCGCTTTCTTTCACGTTTTCTTTCAGAATGTCAATGTAATACTTCGCATCCATAATTCCATTCACAAAATGTATTTTCCCAACCCCAGACTCTGACATACACCCCCATATCATAAGGGAGCCACCACCATACTTCACGGTTTTTTTAATGGCGTTATCCTGAAATTCAGCACGAGGCTTGCGCCAGGCAAATCTTTTTCCATCCGGCCCAAAGAGGTTTATTTTCGTTTCATCTGTAAAAAGAACCTACGCAGATATTATAAGAATCGAAAAAAGTTGGAAAAATTTACAACAAAAGTAATTACTTTTGACCAGAACGTTGCATTCTTATTTGCATGCTTTTGAGCGAAGGCGTATCTCAGCTGTTGGTTTTTCGCCGATATCAAAGGCTTTCGGCGGCAGGCTCTTCCGTGTAAATTGTTGCTCCTTAAGACTCGGCGGACTGTTTCAGCACTTACTTCTACGTTTTTTATCTCTTTTAAGCTTTTTTGGATGTCAACTGCTGATAAAAGCGGGTCGTTTTCAATTTGTTTCAAACAATATCGCTTATCCCGGTCGGATAATTTGCGCCTGTTCACGCAATTTCTTTTTTTATTTTCAACACTATTAGTGGCTTTAAAGCGTTTTATAATATTAAACACTGTACTTTTCTTCTTATTAACTATCTTTGCTATTTCTCGGATAGATTTGTTGTTTTTATAATTGTTTACAATAATTTGTCTTTCTTCAATTGTAGTTTGACCTTTTTGTGACATTTTGAAGAAATGAATATCTTACCACAATGAAATATCATAAAACACTGATTTTAGCTCGCAATTGCTGATCGCGAACATCAAAGATAGCGGTACTTCAAAAAAATGCACGTGTCCCACTTTGAATGTGAGCATTCGAAGCTTAGATGAAGATGTAGAAATGCAAATGTTTTTGTACTTACACTGTGAAAAAAAGAAAACACACAATTTCGGTAAAACCTTATTCTAGTGAAGTAAAATAAAAGGCAATTCTGGCAATTTCTCCAATATTTACAATGTGTATTTAATGCGAAGGATACAAAACTAGTATTTTAGTGCAGTGTCCCACTTTAAGTGTGAGTAGCTGTATGTATATTTTCGAAATACCTGTGTTGCTCGTGCGTGGTGGAGAGAGCGCTTCGGTATCTCCCAGGAACAGTGGTGACAAATCCATTGCTTCAAGAGAAGGAAAAAAAAAAGATTATGCAGAATCGGAACTAAAATAAACTTATTCGTATCAGGAATCCAAAAATAAAAATTCTACCTTCATGTTAAACTGTTACTACTGCGAATTATGACAACTACCAGTGGTTGAGTTCACTACTTCATAGCAGCAGTGGCACGGAAACGTGGATCAGCTATTGCAACTTCTCTACTTGAATAGATGAGAAGCAGTGTCAGAATCGGGAAACACAAGAAGGCCTTTCTTGTTTTAATTAGTGCTATGTTTCGTTGAGGCTATCATAATATTGTTGTATGTGCTATTACTCTGACTACAAATATCACTTCGTTCATATTTTAGTTCTCCTACCTGATCTGTGCCTCAACGAAACATAGAACCAAGTAAAACAAGAAAGGTCCTCGTGTGTTTTCCGATTCTGGCCGTGCTTCTTATCCATTCAAGTAGAGAAGTAGCAATAGCAGAGCAATGTTTCCATTTCCACTGCTGCTATGAAGTAGCAAACCCAATCACTGTTGTTGAACTATGCACTACACTTTGTAAACTATGGCTTCCAGAATGACCGCATTCACCAGTCCTAAATTTGAAAATATATGCACATAAAAAGGTATCGCATAATCGTAAGAAAGACTGTTTTCCAAAACATATCAGTTTTTAAGCGCACAACCATGAAATTCCAATTTACAACTTGTTGAACTGACTCGTTTTGGAAAACAGCCAAAGGCTGACCTACTACACTTTTTACATATTGTTTAGGCCTTCATGCAAAACCAAATGATTTACAGGTCGAACCACCCTAATGTAAAAGTGCATTGACTTGAGCCGACCACACAAACACACTCAGGCATATATACGGCCTACCTTTATTGCTACGCCGTTAGCAATAAATGTATTATTTCCCGTTGTAACATACTTTCGTTAAGTTTCCCCTCCGAGCAGTTGGCTGCCGGCGGGTAAACTTAACTTTGTCAAAGCGGGACCTTTTCACTTCATTCGAGCTATCAAGGAGACCGGACGACTTCAGCCATCACCCAGCGATACATTTTAAAAGGTAATCATATTGTACACCCACTGATTTATTTGATAATAAAGCCACTTGAAATTCAAGCTATTATACACTAACATGATTCAATTATTAAAGGTTTTGTAAGTAGCTTTTTTATAAAATTTGGCACTCCCACCCACAGGGATGGTTTATGGAAGCAGGAGAAAAAGGGGAAGAATTCAATCACACTTCCTAAAATGGGAGCTAAATTCCATAAAAAGGTGTGGATAATAGTAAATGGTGGTATTTTAAAACAAAAACGAATTTGATTTAATTATTTAATTTAAACAAGCTTATTTACATCGAATATAACCCCCGATTATTATTAAAAATAAATATTTCTATGTATATACTCAGGAAGAATTAAAAGAACACGCAGCTACTGAACGTCTGAGATAGGGAACGTGATCTACATCGTCAAAGGAGAAGTGGCGTAATGGGGCTTTCGCACGAGGCGATAAAAAAATATCAAAATATTCGCCATAAAAAGGCGTTTGCATTGTTCAACTTTGCATTCTACTTTTGGTTGAACGGCCTTTCAACTAATCGCTTTCAACAAAGTTGGTAGCCAGCCAACATTGGCCTCGTGCGTACACCTTCTAAGTGTGCAATTACATCGCGCCATTGACTAAACCGAGCTGTCGTGTGACGATTGGGCCTATGGATGCGGTTTGGCAATGTTATATTGCGTCAAAGTCTCATTCGGAGATACCAGGATTGTGTTGCGGAGGACAATAGCTAAATACCTTCGTTGGCTCATTTACCAAAACCATTGCACGCTTTACTTTACAGCGACTTGGCAGAATCAAGAGGTCTCCACGAATATCGACAAATACATTTCGGCATTTACGGGAATTTCGTCTCTTTAGCCTACATTGAATTTCTGTAGTCCAACGATTCTCACCCATTTTGTCTTGTTGGCGCCAGCGAATGAAGAACAAAAATTTCTTCAAATTTAAAAAGTAAAAATTTCACTACTAACAATTTAAAAATTTTCTTAAAACTTCCAAGAAATTTGGAAAAGAAATATCACTGTTATTGTTTTTAGGAGTAGGGTGGGAGTGTCATTGATAAAATTAGAGCGAGAGAAAGTTTTTCTTACAAAACCTTTCATTATTGAATCATGATACACTAATACACTTGGTTGTGTTTTTTCCATTTTCTTTTTTCAATTGACATTGGTGCCACTGCGGGAGTTGCGACCCATTGGTTCACCGATCGTTCATGGTCCAACTACGCCGGAATTAAAAGTAACCATCATTTATATATATTAAAAGGTCACGGAAGCACGCCCCAGACAAAAACGCCCCAGATTAATACACTTGATCGAGCAGACGTCTGTCCATACGAAATAATAAGGAGCCAAAGGACCGAGATACACGGTGCGGCAACAACACAAAAGCGCTCATATTACCACCAGCTCACCAGAAACCAACACAGCGACACATAAAGGCGCAAATCTGTCCAGCAAACAGCACAAGTCACCAAAAGTTCAAAAACTAATTACAAAGGTACGTGGTTGTCGTTTCAAGCACATTATTTTATGTATTTTTGGTGAAAACGCGATAAACACCGAAAAATTCGCGCACTTAAAAGCCAGTAATAACCGATAGTGATTTTGTGGAAAATCGTGAACAGTGAATTTCAATTATTAATATAATTTGTCAAATCATTAAACAAACGTGTGAGCATACCCACCATGCAAAGCATGAGAAATAGGCAACAATCGTCAATGGCAACTAATTGGAGACTCACCGATTTATTGCTGTGGTAACAAATCGGCAACATCACTTCATTCATGTAAATTTTGAATAAAAAAAGTTCTCAAAAATTCCGAAACTTATGAATAT
>NW_023464287.1:0-7734 GCF_013731165.1 Rhagoletis pomonella
CTTTTTTATGGCAGAAGTTCAGCTGGAGGTTTGCCATTGTCTGCCGAGGGGCGACTGTTATTTAAAAAACACTTTTTTTGATGCTGCTGGGACCAGAAGTTGAACCATGGACCCCCCGAGTAGCAGTAGGCACATCTAAGCACGCGGCAACGGCGGCAAGAGCACTTCTCAAATCCGAAAAAAGGCAGGACAAAGCAATAAAGTATCGAAAAGAAGTTATAATAAGACGAAACGTGAATTTTTCACTGATTTTTATTTCTTTTACTTTTGATTAAAAAACAACTTGAACTTATTTTGTAATTTTCACTGTACATATGAAAACTAACTATGTAAAATAAAACCGGTTTATTCTATACTATGTAAAATAAAACGGTTTTTTTTTTTAATTAAAATTTTTCGATTAACTCGAAAACCGGGTTTGGAAAAAGGCGAATCATCGAACACCTTAGTATAGATAAAAGGTAATATGCTAGTTTCGCAGCTAATCGAATTCATTTATAAAGTTTTCGTAGATTTCATGGCATGAATATTAAAAGTGCGACACCTGGATCCGTGCTGTTGCTCGTTTCTGTGACTCTTCTCTACCGATTATTTCTCTACTGGTAGAGTAGATACGTCATTCTCTAACCCCAAACTAATATTGTAAACTCTCCCTGAATATTATAGATTCGCCACCGTTGAGCTTACATTAAAAAACTGGCCAATATTCCGGGTGGTCTTTAAAATATGAACATCTAAATTTTGTATGAAGGACCGGGTGGGTCTACGTACAAAATAAAGATAACCACGAAAATTTGCAAATTTTGAAAAAATTAAATTTTTTAAATCGCAAAAATTCGATCAATTTTTGACTTGAAATCTGGTAAATTTAACATACTATTTAACTTATTCATATACATAAATTCATTATAGCTGGTCAGTCAAAATTTTTCAAATCTTAATAGCGACCCTTAATTTTTTATGTAGAACAAAATAAAGAGGTGCTCCATGACGTTGACATTTTAATGGACACCCTAACGTACATAGATATGCTAGTGTATGTACATATGTAGATGTTTAGTACATAGTAAAAACTAAAAAAAAATTCTGAAACACTAATTTTTGCCAATTGAAATTTAATGCATTTTCTTGTTTCTTATTTTGTTTTTTTCTTTTATTGCAGTCTCGGAATTTAAAGTAGAAAGCGAGCGAAACGTTACACCACCACCAACATCTATCTCCCCACACCCTAGTAGCTATCGTCAACGAACTTAGTAGTGTCCCTACCACAAAGCTTATAACCACAAACAGCACGCTACCATGTTAACCACTAACTAGCCGCACCAGCTATCACAGTTACTAACACCCAAGTTCCCAAACTCAAGTTTAAGCCCTGATCCAATTCACCAAACCATCACAAACCTAAATTTACCGAATACTTTCAGCTATGGACACGCAACGTCACTATTCTGTGTACTGAATCGATTAGATGAATTCAAAATACATATACATATGCAAAACAAAAAGAAATTATAAAAAAAGCAATGCTCCTCATTACTCGCCCACAATGACATTTACACACATACATGCAATAAATACATATATGTATGTATGTATTTATATTTGCAAATTTATTATTTTATATAAGAACATATACTGCGTTTCATATTTCTATTTGCGTTTACACATATACATACATAAATAATAACCACACGTGTATAATATCATTTATTTGTAATTGACATTAATTCATTAAAAATGCATGTGCAACAATTTAGCAAAAGCAAAGGAAATGTAGAATGGAACAAGAAATTCAAAAACAATAAATATTAAGATGAAACTGTTTGTAGTCACGCGTTTAAGATTGCAATACGATTTTGTTTCCTTAGTAGTAATACATACATACATATTCAAAAAAATCTAAGAGCAAAAAATATATTTGAAAGAATACTGAAAACCCTTACTGATATATATTAAATAGAATTAGTAAAGGGACAGACAGACAGCTTCACGTTGCTGTTAAAAACGGCGTAGCTTAGTTGCAGTTGCAAATCACAATGTGAGATAAAAAGAGGAGAAAAAACAAACAAAATAAAAAAAACAGTAGAATGTAATTAAAAAAATTAACAATTTAAAAGATATTACAAGTTTTTAAATATAAATTATGTTCAATAATCGCGTTAATGCGTTCTTTTTCATTTGTTAAAAACACAGACAGTTATATTTTGTTACCATTTATGTATGTATGTATGTGAAAGTAAACATAAAGTAAATAAAAAAATGCTATACAAAAGGTATTTAAGTATACAGTAGGATGCCCCAAACACCAAAAAAAAAAAATGGTTAGCTACCAAGCGAATCGAAACGAAAATTTTAGATATTTTACGCAAAGGTTTAAGAAAATGCTGCTGAATTGATAGACTTTGGACTGGGCTATGTTGAAAGTACACCTAAAAAGCGACTTTTTCATAAAATATACAGTGGGGAGCACATGGTGATTTTTGTTAAATATTTGCAAGGTTTTTAAAGTTAAAAATTTTTTCTTAAAACTATGGTTTATGCTTTAACAAAAACCATATATGTACATAAATCAAACTTAAAATTTGATTTTCTAGAATTTTTTTGAGTACATATGCAATTTTGTAAATTTTATAATTTTGGTGTAATAAAGGGCAAGTTTTAAGCTGCTGTAAAATCGCAAGTTTTAATCGGCTGCAAAAAAAATTGTTTTTGGTGACGGCCTTTTACACTCTTTATCACACAAGCATGGAAGAAAACGCTCAAGACCGCTTGCATAGCAAATTAAAAAAACATCAACGCCAGTTTTTATAAATTGCACTTGTTATATGAAATAACCCGCAAAAGCCGTTAGCGAAAAAAAATATCAAAAATCAACGCGATTTTTCAGCCGCTTAAAACTTGCACTCTCTTATTCTAAAATTTTTAAATTTACAAAACTATGCTGGAAAAAATTCTGAAAAATCTAATTAAAAAGCTCAAATTTTTAAAATTTTTCTAAGTTCTGTACAAGGTTTTAAAGTTTTATTTATATGGTTTTGGTTAAATCATGAACTATATTTTTATGAAAAAGTAACAAAAAAAATTGTAGTTTTAAAAACCTTGCAAATATTTTACACAAATCGCCATGTACTCATCAGTGCTCCCCACTGTATGTGCACATACATAATGAAGGACACTACTTCTTTACAAATTGTGACCACTTATTTAATTGTAATTTATTTTTTTACAAAGTTTTGAACTTTGTAGAAGATTTTTCAAAAATCGCCTATTTAAAATTTTTTTTTGATAATTTTTCCTAACGGTGTTGCTCATTTTCTCTCATTAAAAAAAATGTTCGAACATACTTTCTATGAAAAAATGCGTAACACCGTCAGCAAAAAATTACTCAAAAACCAATGCGACTTCTGAGCCATTTGGAATTTGCTTTTTGTTATACTAAAATTGAATTTTTTTTAAATTCTGATTAAAAAGTTAAAAAATGAAATTTTTTCTGAAATTCGGCGAATTTGTATATATTTTGTACAAACTTTTAATCTTTTAGTTACATAGTTTTCGTTATGGTAAAAACTATTTTTTTTTTGTAAAGAAATAAATTAAAAATAAATAAAGAAAAATAAGTGGTAAAAATTAGAAAAGAAGTAGTGGCCGTAATTATGTGGCATCGAAACTTACCGATAAAAAAATTAGCATCAACCCTTTTCATCGGCCCATAGCCCTTAGGTTGCATAGGAAAGGGCAGGGAAAGTGACTAAGGAAATCGCTACTGGCATCTAGAACATTTCAAAGCACTTTAAGGAATATATATATGACCTAAAACGCTTTTAGAAATATATAGATATGAGCTTATCCAAGAGCAACTTACGAATCATTACAGAACACTGCATGCTGAATTATTACCTGAACAAACCGGGAACACTAAAATTTTTCGCAAATATTCGTTTAATAAACACTCTAAATCCATGAAGGGGGGCACTATAGATTATAGAAAATTATCATCAAGAACTGAAATTTTTGGAAAAAGTTCTGCATTATAATTAGAGGTATTTTCAGCCGGGCTCAATTCACGAATGCCTCTTGACTCGCTTGAGGGAAAATATGTACATACATAAATACATGCATCATAATTTTGTGAAAAATGCTTTGAAAAAGTTTTAGTACTCAACTATCGCTGCTCAGTGTGCAAAAATAGTTTAGTTTTAGTTAAAAAAATGTTTGAGCGACTATTTATCCGCTTTGATTGTGTGTACATAATTTACTATTTTTTGATGATTTAGGAAACATTTTCGTTTGATTGATAGTTCTTGGACGAATAAAAATTGAAAATTTAATAATTCAGCTTTTACTCAAGAATGAACAGAAAGTTGAGAATTAGCTTTTTTTCAAGTTGTAAAGAATTTTTTTTCCATTATAATAATTTTGGAGAATGCTATGGTTCTCAACTTAATGGTTGAGAATCTCAACTTGAGATACATATGTACAACGTTGAAAAGTGTACGAGAATACATTAACATTAAGTAATCAATTCCAGCTTATTCTCCAACCTAAAAGTTTAACGCGCTTTTACCCTGGTTTTATGCCTTAAATGAATAGATACGCCATATTTGAGACGGATAAATAGCATCCGAAGATAAATATAATGCCCTAAACAACAACCGTAAATACTCAAATAAAACGAATGTATGTACATAGCATGGTATTATTGAACTTTTCATTTCAAAAGATTGTAATTAGGGATGGCAATTAAAATTTACTACTCGTTGAATATATAAAATGATTAATTTTAAGGCAAATATAAAAATTACAAGGCATTAATCGATCAATCGGCATTTTCGATTATTTTTGTTTCTAATTTTAAAATAAGTAATTTGTTTACAAATTCTTTTGGTTTATTATAATACACAAAAGAATTCTCCTACTACTTTTAATTTAAAGGAGTTTCTAAAAAAAGTAATATTTAAAGCTTTTTGGCTGCTTATCCGGCTGGGATTTCCTAAGCTGTTACCCAAGGTATAGAAAACAGATGTTACGTGTACCAATCAAGTTTGAATATTTGTGGAATAGGAGGTAAAATTTTGAATATACTGCCTTCATTTCTTACCATGTCTCAACAATGTTCCAGTGCAAATCTCAAAATGCGACAATTCAAACAGAAATTCACTTCGTCTTAAGAAAATGTACCATCATTCCTCCTTCGTCTTTTACAACGTTACACAAGTTTACAATAAGTCCATTAATACATACATATGTATGTATAAAAAAAATTTTATGAATTTTTACTCGCAAGTTTTTACTAGAACTGTGTTGAGTAGTCCAAAAATTTCCAAGAGAGAGTGACTTCGTGACCGTAACGACACGAGAGAGCAAGATTTGATGAATACTTGCTCAAAAAAAATAGTGCATTTTTTTATTTTTTTTTATGGGAAATAATCTCAACCAAAAGGAAATTGCGCGCCAAAACTGAACTATTAGAAAGTGGTAAAATGGCGTAATTGGGGCGATCCCCAATTGAGAAACCTTGTACACCATCTTTAAAGGTGGGGTCTCATAGATGACTCATATACCCGACATTTTATCATTTTAAAAATTTTGGTTTGGGAATTTTTCTTATGTAAATATCGCTAGCTTAGAGTGAAAGGATGCTAAGTCCCATTTTAAAAATTTTACAGGAGAGGAAAAAATCTTCCTATAGCCATTTTCTTTAACTATTTCGCAAGACTTTGAATCAAACATTTTGCGCGTTTAAAGCAAAACAAAACTCCATAAGAATCAGAAGGATTCGATATTTATTAAAAGATGTGGTATTATTTTGGCCTTATCGGATTTGTGGTGCTTCTTTTGGACTTAGCAAATTTTCCTTTTAGTGCTTATGAAGAGGAAAAAATAAAACAAGTACCTTTATAATTTTCGAAACGATGCGTATTCAATTTCTCTAGCCTCCTATATCAAAATATGAGTTTTCATAAAAAGTGGACTTAGCAACTTTTCACTCTAAGCTAGCGATATGTGAAATACATTTTTCTTTTTTGATTTCATACCTTCGGCAAAAATAAATTTTGTCAGTGTCAGCCCTTTAATGGTTTGTTTAATAAAAACAGGGATTTCGATACGATTAATTTATTTGATTAATCTTGCCATCACTAATTGTTTGTGTTTTCCTATTAAAATATTTTAAATTACATTTTATTTTATTTTAGTTTTCATAATAATTTTTATGTGCAACAATTATGATATTGAAATATTCTATAACTCCTCGCTGAGCAGCAATAGTAAACCACTATTTAAAAAAAAAAATACAAATTGTATTCAGAATGACACCCTTCACTCACAAAGTTAAACCCTAAAAATATACATACATATGTTGGTATATCCTTAATAACACAAGTTTACAGAAATAAAAAAAAAATCGACCTGCGACATTTTATATGAATTAAAATTTTTCCAAAATAGTCGATAAATGAATGAATAGCTACTAAACTACTGGTTGGAAAATTTTGTTGACATTGATGATAGAAAATTTAGTAAGCTCCTTTAATGTAAAAAGAAATTTCGATAATGGCCAACTATGTATATTAAAAAAATTGCAATTAAGTGAGTGCATTTTCTTTCTGATCTCAAAAAAATTTTACTCATAACTCAAAAACTTGTTTGCTATTTGTATTTTGAGTTCATATTCGAATTCAGCGAAAAATTTACATAAGAAATGATGGTCAAATGCCGGTGGTCGCATTTCTTGTCGACTAGTGTAATTTTATGAAAATACATAAATACAAGACGATAAAAAAATATCCATGCTTCTCAGAAAAATGTTTTAACCAAAATAAGCAAATTCCCGGTCTCTCAATTTGAAAGGAAATATTTTTAATTTATGTGCAAATATAAGAAAATGCAAGAAGTGGTCGTAATTGGTGAAACTTTACTTCAACGAATTTTTCTTTACGGTGATTTAAAAAATTAAATCGGTATTTTTGTAGGAGTATAGTTAAAATAATTAGACTTATAATTATTACAATGAATCCTACAATATCCTTATAGGAAAAATAGGGGTGGAATGGAATCTTATCAATATTTGAATTTAGCCCAATTGGATTATTTGAACCTGTTTGATGAAGAAATAATAAATGAATTAAAGTTATAGCTAATACAATAAAAGGTAGAATGAAGTGAAATGTAAAAAATCGTGTTAATGTTGCGTTATCAACTGCAAATCCTCCTCAAATTCATTGTACTAAAGTAGTCCGGTACTAAAAATCCGGGTTTTCCGAAATTGGTTACCGGCACAAAAAACCTTTTTTTTTTAAATCAGCGTGAAGTAATCTTTGTAGGAGTATAGTTTCAATAAATTACGACCACTTGTATCTTCCTACATTTGTCCATTTGTGCGTCAGAGGTTGTAGCAGCATGCGGTAATTGTCAATAGCTTTTACTTAATTAAAAATATTTCCTTATTTTGATTAAAATATTTTTTCTGAACCGCATGGTGTCTTCTTTATCCCATGCAGAATTTTTTCTAGGTACACTTAAAAGTAGAGCCAGATTGACTGAGTTAAACCTACGAATAATTATTCACATAGATTACTTACATACATACATACATACAAACATAGATACGCCAATTAAAAAAAAAAACTGCACAACGAGTGCGAACTTTTTAGAGTATGCATGTTGTATTCGCCCCTAGCTTTTTATAAGCTTTTTTTTAAGTATTTAACTCGTACTCGTTTCTCATAAATATTT
>NW_023464287.1:8134-11330 GCF_013731165.1 Rhagoletis pomonella
TCTCGGCCCAAACCGACAAAAGGTTGTAGTATTAAATGTGAAGAAGTACATACATACGTAGGTGGTTAAGTCACAATTTTATTCAAGTCAAAAATTTGGTGAGCAGGCACTGTGGCCAATGATGGTAACCATCAATTACTACCTCTGGCTGGGTGTAAGTCATGCTGAGTCTCTACAGCTATTCTTGTTTTTAAAACACCTGTCCGAGTTTTTGAGTTGCTGGGGTGTAGCATACCTTTAGGCACTAGGTGTTGCAAGACGTATAACTAGCTACTTAGACTAAACCAATTATCAGTCCTGAGAGGTATGTACATACATTCATATATATGTATTAATTTTTTTTCTAAATTATAGGGCCAAAAGGCTTTAAGGCTATATGTACTTATAAGTATTTACATGCCACTCAAGCTGGGGTTTCTTAAAGGCTACCGCCTTTCAACTTGCAAGCAGAGAGAGAGAGAGAGAGGAGTAGTTACTCCCGCATTTGGCATGGTGAATGTGAAGGTGGTGTCACACTAAACTCCAAAACGTCAACGTCAACGTACAACAGGTGAGCCCAGCCAGCGCTCGCACGCTGTGCCTCTCACAGTTGAATAGTGAAAACTCACCTGGTGAGTAAACTGCACGTGAATCGTTTTATGTTTTTAACTGGCGGCGTTTCACCACAGTTAACACGACGATCCAACAATTTGGTTTAGTTTTTAACGAATCAGCGACAATTGCGGACGTGAAAAGTCGATAAGCGGCGGTTGTATCATCCAAAAAAATTTGTTCAGACTACATTTACTATATATTTCGTATGTTTTATTTACAAGTGGTTTTCACACAGAGCGACGAACAAAGTGGCGCTGCTCCAAGCTGAGTCGGTATCAAAAACTCGGTTGAATCGTGTTACAGTTTCGAATTGGACAAAAGAAAAAAATATATAACAATAACAATAACACTAGTGAAAAAAATTATACTGATGACTTTTGTGTTATATGCACGAGTATGTTTGTGTGATAAAAAACCATAATAATAATAGCTGCAACAACCACACGTGAAAAATCAGTGAGGGCTTAAAAAAAAGTTGTTGAAGTCACCGGAAGGTAAATAAAAATAAAAATTCATATATGTACATACTTATATAAATGCAAATAAAGCCCACTTATGTATATACCATTGCATGCATACGTATGTATGTATGCCTGTATGTAAATGGAGAAAATGGGTTGCACTTATACAGCAACATAAAAAATAAATATACATACATACATAAATATTTCTAGAATAAGCATTTAAGGTGCGTTCAGTGCAAATAACTCAGTAGTGGGTGTGAATTGATCTCCATTGTCGTGGAATGCTTCTGCTACATACATATACAGCACTGAAATAACATAAAATAACAATAACTAGCGCGATGCTATGTTGAATGTGCTGCATGTATTGCTGGTAATAAAAATGTGCTAAAAGAGTTCATGTGCGGAGCTTGTTTTGTTTTGTGGAAAACATTTACTGAGAAATTTATGGTGCAAAAATAAAAAACAATATTTAAAAACAAATAAACTAACTTTCAAATTAAGAAGCATTAAATAGTAGTGTATTCAAAAAAAAATAAAATAAAATAAAATACCTAATTATTTATTACTTGCAATTTGAAACAAAATTTAAAACACAAACAATAAATATTAATTGTGGAAAAAAAATTTGTAGACGTACACTCAATGCAAAAATTATTGACACGCAAATTTTTCACAATAGATATGTACATGCAACAATTTTTATTAAATTTTTTTATAAAAATATGGTTCATACTAGAGCTCTAGATACCCGGGTATCGAGCAATGCGAGTAGTTCGATACTCGCTCGAAACTCGTTCATTGCTCAACTGCTCAAATGTTTGTTCAAAATTTTCGACTTTTTGAACAATTTCATATACAGAAGAAAATTTGTAAATTGTATTTGTCAGCAGCTGCTTTCTAATTCATGTTAAATAAATTATATTATTAAATACCAATGTAACAATCTTTGCATTATATATCAATAATTTGAAAAATTTAAAAAGTTGCTACCAAAAATGTCAATATAATAAAAAAAAACATTGCTCAAATTACTCGAAAAAGCTCGAATTGCTCGAGCTCATGCTCGAAAATTTTCGAGTAATGAGCACTGAACAAGTGTGCGAGTACTCGCTGCTCATATACCCGGGCTGTTTGAAAATGTGCGAACAAAATCGAGAGCTCTAGTTCATACCGCAACGAAAAATGTAAAATCAATTTCTAATCTTTGTGCAAAATTCTGGAAAATTCAATTAGTTTTCATGTAAATATTCAACCTTTTATCAGTTTTTTTTTTAATTTTTTTGAGCATGCATTTTTGAAATTCATTAAATTTTCGTATAATAATAGAAAGGTTTAACGTAGGTTAATTTTTGGCAATTTTTTACACATTTTCTTCCATACAAAAAATATATCAAAAAATACTTTTTATATGGGAAAAATGCGAAAAAACTTCAACAAAAAAAAAATATATATATATTAAAGAACGTGATTTTCTAGCAATTTCAAACTTGTTTTTAAATATACTAAAATTTCTATGGAAAATATGTTGAAGATTTATTGAATTTTTCAGAGATTTGCATAAAGTTTAGAAATTATATTTTTGTTTTGTTTTTATCATAAATTAGCCATGTTTTTATAAAAAATTAGGGAAAAAAATTCAAATAAAAATTGTTGCATGTGTTGTATAAAATTCTCTGCGCCAATACTTTTTGGCGTAAGTGTACATCACTATATATTTATATAAAATATATACTGATAAAACGCTCTAGTTATAAAGTCCACAAAGTCTATAGAAATTGATTAAAAATGAAAAAATTCTGAATTTGTAAAGCTCTATTGTAGCTTAATGGCTACCAAGTAAAAAAAAATATAAAAGATATTGTCCAAGGGAGTCATTAAATTTAGTATACATATTTTTACTTCCAGCAAAATACTAGTAAGTTGTTTTTTATTTTTAAAATTTATCAAATTAAACGCAACGTACTCTTGGATAAAAAAATCAAGCTTTTTAGCGCCAAACATGGAGTTGTATTTAAATTATTTTTGGAATTTTTGGAATTAGAATTAGAGGAATATAAAATTGCATTTAACAAGGGACCGTAACGGTTGTAATAAAAATCATAATTTAACCGTTCAAATTGGATTGGACCCAGTTT
>NW_023464288.1:0-11330 GCF_013731165.1 Rhagoletis pomonella
TTTTGCGCAGAACTTCTTTCTGCGTAGGCGGCCTTCGGCCGCACTTAGGGATTATAACCCTTACTAAGTAGAATTCTCCTTTCTGTATGGCCGGAAAATAATGGCGGACGTATTTTTGCGCAGAACTTTTCTCTGCGTAGGCGGCTTTCAGCCGCGCTTAGGGATTAAAACCCTTACTAAGTAGAAGTAAATAATTCATATTAGAAAAAACGAAATTATCTATATGCACACTTTCGTTAGAAAACCGAAATAATGCATGCATGCACAATTTCAGTTCAAAACCGAAATAATGCATATGGCAAAAACCGAAATAAAGCATACATGCACAGTTTCGGATGAAAACCGAAATAATGCATATGAGAAAATACCGAAATTATGCATATGCATACTTTCGTTTTAAAAGCGAAATAATGCATATGAAAAAAAACGAAGAATGCATACATGCACAGTTTCGGTTTAAAACCGAAATAATGTCTAAATGCACAGTTTCCATATGCGCAATTTCGGTGCCCCTGTTAGGTTATATGTTCCTAAAAGTGCTTTGGACTGCTCTAGTCCTGGTAGATTATCCCAGTAGCGATTTCTTTGAGCATCGTCATTGAACCTGACCAGAGGGTCAATTCCCGTTCTGCGTTATCGTGAAGTGATAACAAAACACCTTCACACCGCATTTATTTCGGTGTTAATTTTATACTTTTCACTTCATTTCACGATAACGCAGAACGGGAATTGACCCTCAGAGCAGAAAATACTCCTTTTCCTATGCCACAGAAGGGCTCTGTGCCGATGAAGGGAGTTGAAGCCAATTATTTCGCAACTTGATCGGAAATCTCATTTTCTGTTATACCAATATGTCCCGGCATCCAAAAAACCCAAACAAAGAGCACTCAGACCAAGGCCGGTCAGCTTGTTTAGATGTTACCTGATTAGATATGACGGCCTTGATAGCCTCATGGCTGTCAGTCAAGATCGCAGTGTTCTGATTCCGGTATTTTCGCTTGATATTAAAGTCCGCGCATCTTTCTATGGCATATGTTTCCCCATGGGTCCGAGTATCCTCTTCAGTTAGTGAGCCATCAGTGTATCAGGTTATCATGTTTTGGTTTATCGGATAAGTATGTATCGGATATGCCTGACCAGCTCGCTTTCCAGAGTAATTTTTGGGGACTATGCAGCAACATAATTTCGGGTGCATGAAATATTTGGCGATTTAAGTAATTTTTGTTGTTTTATTTTTTATTTTTATATATATATAAGCATACGTACATACATGGATATGTACATAGATATGCGGGGGCGTGTGCATTCAATGCTAAGATTCTACAATGTCTCCATTTTAAAAAGCTTTATTATTCTGGACAATGCCACAACGACAGCGATGGCAACAGCCAAGACATTGTGCGGCTTTGCTGCGCTAAAGACATGTCAACAGACAATATCCTGTCGAATTTAGAAAAGTGATTTATGTGAAACTCATGTATGGAATGCATAAGAAATCACACAAACAACAATAACAGCAGAAGAGTCAACACGAAATTCTTTTGGTTTTAACCCATAGTACCAGTCTTTTTTTGTTCTTCATACACAAATACTGTGTGTGAGCAGAAACATGGAGAATAACTCGAAGCATGTCAACAACAACAACAACAGCATCACCAAAGGAACAACAACTGCACAAAGAACTAAGAAATGAGCAGCATTTAAATTGGATTTGGTTGATTCGAAAGGCTTTTTCAAGGCTTTGAGAGCGATTTAAAAATATGCGTTTGCCATGAGGCGTCATTGGGAGCGGGTAACGAGGCCAAACTGGTTGGAAAAAAAAAAAAAATGTTGGAAATAATTTGGTATAATGCGGCTTGTTGATTACACATTTTCCGAGTTGATAAAACTAAAAGTTTCTCAATGAAGTTTCAAAAGTTCAAGTTTCTATACTAAGCCTATATTTTGAAATATTAAACGAATAAATAAGAAACATGCATGTCCAATTTAAAACTCTTTGTAGGCAAAGGCGAAGCCTTATTAGGTTTTTTTTGAAGAATCTCAGTTTAATTTAAATCATATAAATATGTATAAGGATATTGAAGGATAAAAATTGCAAGGAATATTAACCTTGATAAATTTCTTCGATGTCCTTGGGAGAAATCCTCCCATCCTATTAAAAATTTAAAGATGCAGATTTACTAGAAACCATATCGAATTTTTTGCATTTCCAAAGTTTTCATGGGCGACTAATTCAAGTTATTAACTAAAACTTCAACGGCACGGGTTATCGTTATCCTACGGCCATAAAACTTCATATATATGCTATTTAGGCTAAAACGCACAACTGTTAAGTGGCTCATGTCTCTAATCCATGTATAATACAGTAAGTAGTCAGGATTATTACAGTAAGTAGTAAGGATTAGACAAGGCTACGAGAAATGAGCCACTTAATAGTAGAAAGATTTGTATTTTTCAGAATTTCGAATTGTGGCGCTATTGCGGAGCACCATCGATATATCCCTATTAGAATTTTTCGCTAAAAATTTATTACAGTTAACTTGTAGAGATATTCATAACACTGAACCAAAAATCCATCTCTGGATCAAAGAAAAACTTTCCTTACTTTAAGGTCGAAAATTCTTCCGAATGGGTAAAAAATTCTCCTGAATGCGTAATTTTTCTTTGGAATGTGTAAAAACGTACACGAAAATATGGAACTGTGGATGTAATCTATCATTTTGAAGAAATGTTGGGCATGAAAAGAGGATAAAACTTCTTTAGTGCTGTTTCGTTCCCATTTTTCTTCATTTTGATTGCTGTTTTTATAATTATAAGCTTTTATTTAACTTGGTCATCCCGCGGAAATCGCGGAAATTTCCAATCGATTTTAAACTAACTTTCCGACAGGTTAGAGACTTGAAATTTTCAGCATAGTTCCAATATATAAATGAATTTCCCATATGGGCCGGGGTCTTGATTCAAAGGCGGTCAAAAAATAGTAAGATTTATGGCTAACAGAGCGTAATTTGCCAAAGAACGTAAAACCATTATAAAATTGTAAAAGCTGCCGGCGCGCCGCGGCGGTAGTGTAGCAAAGCTATTAGTAGCAAATTCTAGACTCCAGATGTCGCCCAGCCAGAAGAAGTTAAATATTGCGCCTAAATATATGCCATGCTACAGCGGAAATGGACGACACGCCATTTCTTTAAATAAAATTAACTGCTGCTATATGTACATATGTATTAGAGCTCGGGCAATTCGGTTAATCGATTAACCGAATTATTCGAATCTGACTGAAGTCGACTACTGTTAATCGGTTAGCAATATTCGAGTAGTCGAAAGCTGTCGGCTATTCGGATAACCGTTCACTTTAGATTATTCGGTTAACCGTTCATTTTCGGTTAATCGAATATTTTAAGTTCGAGTTTTTTTTTGCATTTACAGATACATATACATATATGAAAAGTGTTGTTACATTCGTAGTACATATATAAGATGGCATGTGCAAAATTAAGGCAAACTTTTTTTGCAAGAATGTGCGCTAATTATTGAAATGTTATTGCGAAATATTTTAGAGACAATGGCTAAAGCAATACCTACCTCTCATTTTCGCGATTTTTGTTATGGATTTTTGTTAAATGGTTGTTCAGTGAGGATGTGGAGGAGGTGTAGCACAAAACTGCACCACATATGGAACATGTTACTTCCTTTTCGTCCTCTGTTTTTTCGAAAAAATCCCAAACCCAGCTCCTTTTGCGTCCGCTCATTTTTTGAATCTGGATATACATACATATGTGTGCATGTATATATTTAAATAAATTTTTTTTCATTTGTCAAAGAAATTTCAATGAAAGTTCGGTTGCTGAAATTCGATTTGCTACAATGCTCGAGTAGTCGAAGCAAAGCAACTATTCGAATAATCGAAGGCGGGCGACTATTCGAATACAATTAACCGACTAATAAGCATGCGAACGGTTACGAATCGAATAATCGGTTAACCGATTAGTCGAATAGTCGGATAATTTTACGAGCCCTAATATGTATGTTTATAAAAAAACGTGAGCAAACAACATTTTGCTTGCCAAGTCTTCTGTTCTCTTTCATTGCCAGTTGAATTATTTTAATATCTATTGCAAAATTTTGTACATAAAATAAAATAACACTTTTTAATATACAACGCTTTTATAAATGGACTAAAAGTTATAAAATAAAATAATGTAAAAAAAATATTTTTTAAAAACAAGCTTTTATTTAACCGTACAATCAAAGGAATAAAATGAAGTAGTGTAACAAAAGATTTTTTAGCAAGAAAATTTTGTCAAAATGAATAAAATAAAATAAGTCAAGGTCTCGTTAAAGTTACTAAAAGCCATTTAGTGAAAGGAGTTATTCAAACTCTAATGAAAATTACTAACAATTTGTACTAATTTACTTCGTTTTTAAAAAAGCTTGTCGGCGAATTCAGCGTACATGCATAATTGGTTAGGTATGTATGCATATGTATGTATGCAGATATTTAAATGCCGGTTTGCTATTCGCGCGACAAGCTTTTTTAAAAACGAAGTAAATTAGTACAAATTGTTAGTAATTTTCATTAGAGTTTGAATAACTCCTTTCACTAAATGGCTTTTAGTAACTTTAACGAAACCTTAACTTATTTTATTTTATTCATTTTAGTGCAGTTTTGACAAAATTTTCTTGCTAAAAATCTTTTGTTACACTACTTCATTTTATTCCTTTGATTGTACAGGTTAAATAAAAGCTTGTTTTTAAAAAATATTTTTTTTTACATTATTTTATTCTTCAATTAAGAGAAGTATTTTTTTGGGTGAAGTCAACCCTTGAATTCGGTTGATAACCTTAACGGAATACTCTGCTACACCGAGCTAATCCGAGCTACATCCTTCGCCCCACCCTTGCACTTACCTGGCTACATTCATGGATCTGCCCATTTCCTAAGCCTGCCGTTAGATGAGAATGAAAACAAAATTTAGTCAAGTCACTGATTTAGACAGAGTTTAGTAAGCTGCTACAACAACAAAAAAAAAACAGTGACAGATTTTCTTTCGGGTTTCCTTTTATTTTTAGTGTAATTTTCCCCAGTGAAAAATTGTCACTATTTAGATATAGAATTAATAAAACTATTTTAATTCCGTTTTCAATAAACCTAATACTTCAATTGTTTATAATTTGGTATCTAAATAAACTAGGTGAAACCCCGGTTTATTGGATTGTAAGAACCGGTTTACTCGTTATTCGAAAAAATCAAGATTTCAAAAGCACCGCCTTAAAACATTTGAAACCAGTTTGGAAAACCTAAGTCAATCACCCTAATAGAGGTGAAGCTAACAGAAAAAAAGCCCCTTAAGTTCTGGCATACCCTAGTACACACGATATAAAGTAAGTCATCTTTTACTTTTATTTACTAATTTACAGAACAAAATACTGGCCCGTCATTTCACCAAGCCGATAGCCATGCGTTGATTTGTTGATATGCAAGCAAGTTTTGGTAATTAACACCTTGAAAAGTCACGAAAATATTCAAACTTTTTTAGTTCCATTTAAATCACGAAAAAGCGATTTATTTTTGTAAGCATTTAATGGAAAAAATCAAATATGTACTAAGAGCCTGTGTAACTCAGAAGTGAGATATTTTATTTATTTTTTATTTTTTTTTCCTTAGCTTCAAACAACAAAGGAATTCCAACTTGCTTCGTATGTATGTATGTGTCTCGTACAAATTCACACCCTGTCGGGAATCTCGTAGTCGACTGCTAAAATAGCCAACTTTTGGCCAACTTATTACGGCTAACTTTTAATTGGCTTCAAAGTCATGCAGGGCCCAATTGAGAGGATATGCATGTATGTATGCATGTATATAAAATGTTTCACAATTTTTACCTTCGATAAAAAACTTGTGTTCAAAAACAAAAATTTTAAAACAATTATGTATGTATGTATGTATGTACATTAGACTGCATCACTTCCAAAAAAAAAAAAAAATCGAGACTGCGTTTAGTTTCCTTAAGGAACTATTTTTATTCATAAAAAAACTCCATTTTTGGAGGTATTTTCATATCGGTCCCCCTCACGTAAATCTTAATATTTTCTGCTATTTTAGCAGAGGACGTCTTAGAATATATCTAATAAATTTTTTAATCCCGGCGGAAAATCCGCATCTTTTTTTGGTGATGCAGTCTAATGTACATTTATTGCAACATGGATTTAGGCTATTTTATTTACAATAATATTTCCGAAAATATATATAAATATGTATGCATGCATGTATGTAATATTACATGTTTAGATGTCTTAACACATGCTAACCAAATAGATAATAGTTAACCTAAAATAGGTATAAAAACCGAGAGTACCAAAAACATTATATTAACTACAAGCGAACTTATTATTAACCGGTTTGTAGTTAGCTGAAAACAAGCTGACTTTTTTTTTGCGACATCATCCTGTAAAAGTAGTCAGTTGAAATCAATTAAAAAAATAGTCTAGGCGTAATCACACCTAGTTGAAAAATAGTGAACTTATAGTGCATTTATAGTTAGTTGAGTTCCCTACAGGGTGCCTTTGGCAAGTACGAACATACATATGTACGAGTATATACATAGGTAAATACAGGTGCACGTACATACCTACTTATTACGACTATTCATGTATGTACGAGTGTGTCCATCTATCGCTTCGCGACTAAAAGTAATGACAAATTTGTTTGAGTGTTTTTTTTTTTAATTTATTTGACTTTGTAATTAGCATCTTGCTGTGGCTCACTACCACCAAATATAAAAAAAAAATCTTTTCGGTTTTCGTTCATACATAACGTGATGCGTAATTCAGTTTTTGAGATTGGTGGAAGAAGTCCTACAGAAGGTCATATATTTACTGAGATTTCATGTACATGCATGCATATAAACAAACATACATAGGTACAAGCTAAATTTTAGTGAAGAAAACAAATGTTCAGAAATATGTATGTAAGTACGAAACTATACCGGTGGTAGATGGGAAACCCGGACCTGAAGCCATTTTGAACAATTAGAATTCGAGTTTACGGATTTTCCAATTTTTCTATATCTTGAAAATGATGTAAGTAACATAGCGGCCATGTGAACTATCCGAAGCACTTAAAACTTAAACTTAAAATTGTAATATCTCAGCAAAGCAAAAAGATATTTGAGCAAACTCAACGCCATTTCAAAGAGAAAGACTTGTATGTACTTTAACACTTTTTTTGTATTTTTTTTTTTGAGAAAAATTACTCTGGCTTGCATACACAACTTCAAAAATGAGCAAAAACGGCATATTTTGCACTTATAGGTTAGAATATCTCAAATTCTGTGGCCAGATTTGAATTCAGCGCACCGAAAACCTTCGGGGAAAATATAGTCTGGTTTCTGGGTAAAAATTTTGTCGGCCTGTGTTATTTTTGTTTTTCTAGCAACAAGTCAATTGGCTGTTTAGGCCTTACTCGCGCTCAACGTGACAGCAGTGCACTTGGCTCAGTGGGGATTCTGAAAAAGTTATGCTATTTTCTTTAATTTATTTTTAAATTTTTTATAATTTTCTTCAGGAGTAGTTAATCGGAGAATTCGTCATATTATAAGCAGTTGTCCAGATAAACCCTTTTAAAATTTTGACTTTTTCAATATTTTTTTTTTAAATTTTGTCGTACGACTGTAAGAATTTTTTTTATCAATTGGCCATGAATACAATTAAAAAAATATATAACTCTGCAGAAAAAAATTTATCACACATGCATGCAACTGAACATCCGCATACATATACATGCAAGCATAGCTATAGTACATTCAAGCAGATAAAAAAAAAAAAAAATCAAAATGCCAACTAAATAAGAATAATGCACAACACGAAAGTGCACTAAAGAAATTTCATTCTGCCAGCGTATCCTTTTTTCGGCTGTCGTTCGTGATTGTCAACCGTCTTTGGTCGGTCTGCAAAAAGTATACAAGCTTGCAACAACGTTTGCGCTGCCAAGTGGCAAACAAAAGCTGAAGTGATAGACAAATTACCGCTGAGTGTTTAGACCGAGGCCATTTGTGAAGCTCTCTACGCGAATCAGATTTTTCATGTACACATGCCAAGCTTAAATAAATGAGCTAAGAGGCAACACAAGTTTCTGGGTCTACCTTCCCTTCCTCCCCACAAGCCATTTGAATTTCTTTAGAAATTTAACATTTCCTTGCGCTAACTAAAAGCTGTTAAGGGACAGTTTCGAAGGTAATGAAAAATCGCAGCGGAGCACAACAGAAATGACTTAACCAATGCAAATACATATTTTCCTTGAATATAGATACAAAGTGAAGAAGGCGGTATGGGAGCAAATGAGTGGCAGAAAACCTAGGATAGCCTGAAAAATCAAATTTTTCATTTTTCCGAACCAGAAAACCGCAAAAAAAATATACAAAAATGCTTAAAAGAGCTGAACTCGTGCTTGAGCTTTGCTACTTTGCGCTGGTTTTGTTTAAGCTAAGAGTAATTACCAGCACAGCGTAAAGACGATTTTGTTGATGGCTCCGTCCAACGTACATACATACATACATAAACTGCCGGCGAAAAATATTGGCACAGCTTTTTTTTACAATATATGCAAACATTTTTATTGTACTATTTTTCCTTGTTTTTGACATTTTTTGGCCTTATAACAATTATATTCAACAATTTTTATTGAGCTCGAGGCCGTTTTTTAATGAAAATTTATTGTGTAAAAGCAACAATAATTTGAAAAAATGGTAGAAGTGATAGCTACATATTTCGGAAATCACCACATTTCCTCATCAGACTTCTTTCAGTAGGCTTCGAACCGACGATCCCACTGACTCAGCCAGTTGCCTATGCACCGTGCTAAGTACGCCTTGTAAATTATCGTTTGCTTTTTTCCACTATTTTCATTTTTGTTATGCCAACACAATCAAGCGCAGCTATTCCGCTGCAATTCACTTGATCATGTGGTTGTTGGTATTGTTGGTCTTTGCTAATAATTCTATTTTTAGAATTATTGTTGCTTTTCCACAATAAATTTTCATTAAAAAACGGCCTCGAGCTCAATAAAAATGGTTGAGTACTATTTTTCCGACAATTTTTTATAAGAACATGGTTCATTCCACAACAAAAAACATAAAAATATAATTTCTAAACTTTGTGCAAAACTCGCGAAAATTCAACTTTTTAATCAGTTTTTTTTTTTAATTTTTTTGAGTACAAGTTTAAGTTGCCGTTGATTTTTGGAAATTTTTTTCCATACAAAAAAAAAATGCGAAAATACTTTATAAAAAATACAAAAAACCTTCAACGAAAAACAATTCTTAAAAATCAATGCGATATTTGACTAACTCCGAACTTGCATTTTTTACACTAGAATTTAATGGGCTACACACTCAAGAAAATTCTAAAAAATCTGATTAAAAAGTTTAAAATTTGCATGAAAATTTATTGAATTTTCGCGAGTTCTGCACAAAGTTTAGAAATTATATTTTTATTTTATTTTATTTGTTATGTTTTTTGTTGTAGAGTGAGCCATATTTTTATAAAAAAATAGCGGAAAAATATTGCAATACAAAGTGGTGCACATATTGTGCAAAATTCGTTGTGCCAATAATTTTTGCCGGCAGTGTTCCTACATACATACATATGTACATACATTTGTATAAGTATCCAAGTCATGGCAGTGGAGTTAAAATACTCTTCATTTGCCAATTATGTCATTTGCGTTAAGTTGACTTTGTGGTTTGTTGTCATAAATTTTGACTGATTATACGCATTCGTCTCTGCTTGCAACACTTTCCCTCGGCTAAAAAAAAAAAAGAAAACGAAAGGTCGTCATCCCAACGAACATTTGCAATCCTGCGCTTGAGTACTCTACCCCTCTCGTTCCAGCAAACAAATTTCTCATCTTACAAATGGTACTCGTACTTCCATTGGGATATTTTTGTTGTTTGAAAAATGTTCAAAAATTCTAGTGTCTCTGAGCACTGAGTGTTTTTTTTTGTACTAATTGTTCTTTTCAGTTTCACAAAACTCCAACGTTAGACGTAGAGCCCATTATCTGCTGCGTGTGTTGGTGCATATTCGTTTTTCTTTTTGTGTAGTTGTCCAACCCAATTGAAAGCTTGCCCTCTCCCTTTTCGCTTTCTTTTTGTAGGTATGTATTTATGAGATTTGTCCATCGACATGCAAAACTGTCCACACGCGCCCAGTAATCTATCATTCAATTAAAAGCAAAGTCACTTTTCTGTTGAGACTTTATGCCATTTTGATGTTCAACGTATGGTGTTTTCGTTGTATATACATACATATGTATGTATTTATGCATGTATATATTGGTCTTTAAATGTGTGTACGAACACAGATATAAATACTTATATTCATATTTACATACCCAGGAAAATTGCTTTAAAATTTTAAACATTACTATATTAAATTTCTCCTCAAGAAGAGAGCTGATAATTGCCGAGTCGAAGATGGAAATATCGTAACAGACGTTCATAGTACACTTGGCATATGTATGGTAGGATCACTGCTCAACGCCTTTGAGTAGCGCCTTTGACGAAGATCAGCCCAGAGCAACAACAAGGCTTTTGGAGCAGACACTATGTCTCTTTGACACCCAACAATCTGCTTAGGTTTATTCGTAAATCGTGCAGGTTTTAATCTGTCTGGGGCATGAAAGCTGTTTTCTACACGCGTTGTTTTGTGCCTGATTCCGACAAAGAATAAAATAAAATAAAATAAAATAAAATAGAGAAATGTGTGAGCTGTTCAAAGCCGTCAGCAAAGGGCTCAGAGGACGCGTGCATCACATGTTAAGCGGAATTTGATCCCGAAGACCGGAACTTTAATATAATTTACCCAATTTATAAGAAGGGTATAATGCAGAGGTTCCCAAACTTTTTTTTCCTCGTAGACCACTTTCAAATTTAATGATTTCGGTGGACCTCCTGCTGCTACATACCTACCATATTTCCAAAACTCGCAAAAAATGTGAATATTTGGTCAAACGATGGAATATGCAACTTTTTACAAGTAACATTAGGTGACCTTCTTAAAACAGAGTTCTTAAAGTCATCTCTAAAGCTCTGAGGAGTTATATTTTTTAAGAGAAGTTCATCCATCATCACTTCACTATAAACTCCTCACATGTTTGGCTCACTCACGAATTTGCATGAGAAGTATTTGTAAAAGAGTTTATTCGTATTGACGGCATCATCTTTATTTTCATCACTCCGAGTTATAAAGTGATGCGAAAAATTTGTATCACTCACATTTTTAAACACACAAAACTTGAAACAACAAAACCGCAAGCTTTTTATACCAATCTT
>NW_023464289.1:0-11329 GCF_013731165.1 Rhagoletis pomonella
GATCATCTGGGACAACTCTCCGCGGTGGCACAAAATCTGACTAAACCGGTTACAACTGCACAGAAACTTCGCTCGTCCGACAATCAAGTCGTCTATCTAATGGCCGATGTGGGCGACTGCGATGGGCGTGGGGATGAAGTCATCGGTTTGCTAAAGATCGGCACCAAAGATTTGTATCTGTTTGATGAAGTTGGTCAAACAAGAAAAGTCGACAAAGCTCCCTGCATACTGGATTTTTATATACACGATTCCCGACAGCGCACAGGTTTGGGGAAGAAACTCTTTCAAACCATGTTGAGCGAGGAGAAGTGGGTGCCCGTCAAATGCTCGGTGGATCGGCCGTCCGAAAAGCTGTTGGGATTCCTCAAGAAACATTACGGTCTGGAGCGCACAATACCGCAGGCGAATCATTTTGTACTCTACGACGGATTCTTTGAGCGCGAGGGGGAGGGCAGCAACGAGAAGGCAAGTGAAATGAGGCGGTCACGAAAAATGCTTATGGCCAATAGATATCTGTGATTGGGGTAGCCATATGAGCAGTTTGTAAGAATGAAAATAATAACAGATTTTAGGAACCCAAGAAAAAACGATATCCAATCACAATATAAACATACAAATTTATTAAGTTCTGTTAACGAAGGCAAACAAAACGAAACGCCTGGTTAAGCCCCAGACCCAATTGTGCGAGTATTTATTTATTACCCGTCTCTCACTAATCTAAATTCAACCAGTGTTGGTTTTGTATTTTTACTTTTCACTAAAGAGCGCTCCCAAGAGTTGAACGTCAAGCGCCGAAAGAGCAAAGGCAGTTTTTAAGAGTTCAAGGTAGAGACGCGCACAACCTACGCTTACACTCACATCGCTCAGATGTTGTTGGCTCTAGCCGTTTGTTCTTTGTTTAATAACAATTTGTCACAGATTGAAATTGCCCGTTGAAACAAGTTTTCGTACCGGACAAATAAAAGTTTGCTTGCCACAACAATCCTGTCTTTCAACGCTAAGCGTAGCGGCTAAGCGTTAAAGCCAGCTCTAAGTGAATTGTAAACATAGGCGCTTTACTTGGGAAGTCACGTGGCGGTGAGCTATGCAAAATGTGAAGTGTGGTATGTACATACAGATTGGTAGGTACTTGGTCATGTTGCAAGTTATTTTTTAATAAGTCAGTAGCATCAAGTAAATATGAAGTTGGCGATGCTTGGAGCAAGAAAAAATCACGATGTGAGACAGAAAAGTAGCAGAGTGTAAAGCGTTTTAATTAAATACTAGCAAATAAATTCTATTTAAGTTTCAGAGGTTCTTGAACACACTTTTATTGATCGTCGGCCTTGTTATCGTTGCGTAGGTAAGCACCTTACGAGGTAAGCCATGTTTTCTTTCAGTTTTTAGTACCAAAATTGTCATCATGGCCAATGCCATCAGTTCTCTTCCTTTGGTTCGACTTAATTGAAGTACAGCATATTCCTAAAGCTAGGTCGAATCCTATTAGTTGAGCTTGATGACAACGATTGAAGGATTAGCTGATCTAGGCGGGGCTAAGAAGCCGCTACAACAATTACAACTACGCCAAAATGGCAGAATGCTCATTGTGAGGTCATTGAAAGGCCGTCGCAGTTAACAGATTCATCAAATGAATAGTCGCCACGAATAACGATGTAAGCGACAATTTTCTTAGAACAAGTTTCTTCAACTTTAACGATATAAATGTAAAATGTACATTTTACATAAATATTTTATACTTTAAGTGTAAGTTTATTGAATACTCCTGTACCGAAAAAGTAGAAAACCAAATCAAATGAGCTTATGAATGTATTTGCGTCATTAAACATATTTTCTTTTTATTTCCGCAAAATTATAATATTGTCGCTTACAACAACGTTATTCACGGCGACCAATCAAATGCTGGCCCATGAAGCTTAAGCTCAGACATTGGGCTTCATGTAAACATAAAAAGTTAGCCTAAGTTTTTGCAGTGATGAAATAAGCTCAAGGTCTGGAATTTGTACAGAAAATCGAATCGGAGCTTAGGCTCACCTTTTATGCATAAGGCCCTCTATTGCTGTAGTACTAACGAAGTAGGAGCTTAAGCTCAAATATTTTTCAATGAAAACTTAGTCGGAGTTTGGACTCACTTTTGCTCAAGGTAAGTACTGTGACAATATACATATATATGTACTACATACGTATATATGGATGTACAGAGGTGCATAATCTTTACAAATATTAAGTAAATGTGGACATATGTATGTATGTATGTGCGTAATCACCTGCATAAATTGTTTGTATGTATGAACGTTTGAACATTATTATTATATGAACGTGTAATAAATGGAAGGGCTGCCGAACTAGGTACTTACTATTTATCTCTCATCTCGACCTCACTCCCACTGGCCGCAAGAGCCGCATCGCAAGCTCAATCTCTGCAAGTAATCTCTTAAAACTCATTGTCTGCTATTCGAACGCTCTTTTTAGCCCTTCACTCACTCATAAAAAACAACACTTTGTTCCATACGCCTCTTCTCAATGCTGAAATGTGTCCTCGCAATTTGTGTATATTTTTTATTGCCGCCTTAATAAAATTGTGCACCTCCTCCCCTTGTCACTCCTGCAGCACGTTGCGTTTGCTGATTACTCAAAAGTGTTTTTCGAGGCGTTTATAAATGAGTGCGACTGCTGTGACAATCGAGCGAGCCACCGAGCGAAGCGACAAGCAAACGCACAGACGGACGGGCTGCAACAGACTACAGACTACAGACTTTAGACGACTACCAACTAAGCAGTCATCAAACTAGCCAAATGCGAATAGAGTCCACTGTATTCGTATATAAAAAAGCGTCTTTTTTATGATGTCTGAATGAGTATGTATGAGATGTAATAAAATGTTCATTTTTCGTCTAATGATGAGGTGTTCCTGTAATCATGTATGCTTTACCTCGACTGATACTCGCACTAATGAGAGATTATAAATTATAGAAATATTACCCGTATTTTCAAATGAGATCGCATGCATATATATTGATATATGTATGTAGGTATATACATTTGTAAATTGCATCTCCTTCTCCCCATAACTACGTACATCGATATATCGAAATTCACCTTGATAACTTCTATATTACCCGTACATACGTAGTTAATAAGAACTATGTATGCAGAAAATCTGTTGAGATTCAGAAATGGTCCTGGGAAGTATTGATAATGTTGTAGCGTTTAGAAATTGAGAATAATCAGAAGACCTAAGAAAAATGCCTAAATGAAACACTGTGCTTCTTTTGAACTTAGGAGATTTGCTTTTAATTGATTATAGAATAGATTGACACTTACATATACAGTTGTGGTCAGCTGATTAAGTCAAGTGACACTTTGTCTAGTTTTGGCTATTTTTCTTTTGTTTATTTAATGTTTACATTTTTTTATAAAATTCTAGCACTTTACCTTACCAACCCCACATAAATCCACATTCCAAACCTCGTACAAACATTATGAAAATTCAAAAAACTTTAACATTTGCACCCAAAAATTTTAAACTTTTTATTTAGAATTTTTAGAAAACTTTAGGGTATGCAGTTTTGTAGCTCATAAAATTTTAGTAGGTTAAAGTGCAAATTTCAAGATGCTAGAAAATCCCGTTGATTTTTAATATATATATTTTTTTTTGCTGATGGTGCTAAGCATTTTCTCCCATACAAATTAATTTGTCGAGCATATTTTATATGGGGGACAATGCATAACACCGCCAGGCAAAAAAAAAAAATATTAAAAATCAACGCGATACTCTCATCAAAACTGTTTTTTTTTTCTTAAATTTCTGCTTGATCTACGGCAGCGAGGATTGTGCGGGATGTCCCCTCTAGCCGCATTTTCATCAAGGACTTATTTTTCTACACTTATTACGAGGTTTTCAGTTTTAATTTTTCGTAGAGCGGTTGTTTGATCGTGACTTAGCCATATATATGAATTATAAGTGTATTTCCCGCTTTTTAACTACGACTGGACGGTTTATTGACTCGGCTTCGGACCCTCCAAGAGATGTCCCAGTCTTTGCCAATTCATCAGCTCACACATTGCCGTATTTTTTCCTATGGCTACTTCCGCTTAGGAGAGATGTCCAGAATTTCAGAGAGTACACCCTCGTTCATACCGTATTCCATCATGGACTCTTGTGTATAGATTCCAGCTGAATTCTCCTTGATTACCCATTCCCGTCTAGAGGGGTACTTCACCTGAAAGCTAACGTAGGAATTTTGCCTTAATTCTGAGTTGTCAAGAGTACCACTATGTCGATATTGCTGGAACTTCAAAATCCTGAATCTTTGAGTCTGATTGTAGATATTGCGCATGTGCGCAGAATCAATTTATGTGCATCGATAGGACACGACTTAATGGATCCTACAGTACCTACACAAGCTGCTCGCTGAACGCTACGTACTTCTCTGACGTTGTATTGCTGGTCCTAAGCGCACTTTTCGATGCCAACGAGTATAACCTGAACGATGATCCCTCTAAGGTTTCACTTATTGTTGAAGAAAAGAGACCAGCCTCACCGTTTTCCTAGCGTTCCAGGCGGATGTCGTTGATTGTCACTACCCAGAGCAACGACGTTCGAAGGCCTCCGTGGGGAGCAGTGTTACTGCATATAGGGTCTGCAACTTGACGTTTTCGAGACTTTTCCCAAAAAGTACACCTGTCATTTCTGAACCTTAAAAACCCCGCACGAGCGATAAAATTAACTTTAACGAAGAGAGAGAGAGGCTGTGCATCAAAAACTCAATGGACTTCATTTAAAATTTCATGGGAATCCAAATGACTTTTGAAGCTTCCCAATATTTAAAGTTTAAATTGCTTTACGCACACATGCTCTACGCGTGCTACCTTAAGCTTAATGATTTACGTGAATCAATTTGAACAGCACTGTTTTCTAATAAGCAAACAATTACGGTTCTATAAACTCTTAATGTTTGGCAATTATCGTTTATCAACGACCGAACAATTTTAGATAACCTTTGAAATTATAAATGAAAACTACTTTTAATTCTACAATTTTAGGTGAAACGAATTTCTAATGTCTTCTTTAAACATTTCCAATTGCGTAGAAAACTCCATTCACATGGCGAGAGTGCGCGAAAGCACTTGTAACCCCACATTGCATTGTGTACCCTCTACTACATATGAACTTGTATGAGAGTATAGACAGAGACAGCTGCAGTGAGAGTGAATTCAGTGAATGCCCATAATAATGAGTGCTTTCGTTACAGTTTTACTAATGGTACAATGAAATGCTGTCAAAATTCAAAGCAAACATCATTTTTCATAATCATCATCAAATATTTATGTAGGTAACAACAACAGCACACTTATCGGAGTTTCGAGTTCGGTTATCCGCACCGGGATATGGTATGTACATAGGTGGTTTGGGGGCAGGACGCAGAAGAAGTAGAGCCAATGCACTGACTCAGAGGCAACACAGTTAGAAATAGAGTTCATTTGAAAGGCAAGAAAGACAAGAACGAAAGAAAGTGAGTGAAGAATGAAATGGGCGCGCATTATGGCTTTTTGCTACGTTTCTACGTTTGATTAACCTTGAAGGCATGGCTGGAACGCCGCACCGCAAAGCAGAACGGAATGGATGGAATGGATGGAGCAGCGGACGGGGCACCACCATTGGCCGTATGTGGAACGGGAAGCGGGAAAAGGGCAATGGGCAAAAGGCCTATGGAGTTGGCCAACGCAAGTTGAGCTATTTAAGTTAACATACTTAGGGTTATCTTTCGTTTTGTGTTTCAAGTTTTTGGTGCAGCGCCCATTCCATGCCTAACTTCTTTTCTTCGCTAATACAAATGTATGTATTTGGGTTTATATGTATGTAGTTGTGTGCATCCACGGCCTTACCCGTAGTATTTCTCATGCGTTAGAACTACACATACATACATATCCATAGATATGTGACAGATGATGGAATAATACTTACTTTACGTACGGCGGCAGGTTCTTCTCGTTCCCATACAAATCAATCTTTGGTACTCTTCATAGCTGGCTTTGCTTATCTTTTTTTTGTTTTTTTGTTCTGACTTAAACACATTAAGAACAAACAGCTAGCAAAAACACCAACACCATAACCATAATTTATCATTTCTGGACATTCATTTCTTGTAAACAAGATATTAATTAATCTGGCTTATATTAGTTTCATTAGCAAACATTAATTAGGTACCTACGGAAAGCTAACCACCTACTGTTTGCTCTTACAGTTTGAGGATATGAGTTTGAGGAGTTGGAGTGGAGCCAACTAACTGATGAATTAAACAGATCAGTTTGGCTTTGTGTGTACATATTAGGGTGGATCTACGTACAAACTAAAGACCGCGACAATTTCAAAAATCTAAAAAAAAAAAACCTTTAGAAGCCGCTACCAAGGTTAGGAAAACTTTAATTTTTTCAAATCCTAAAAAAAAAATGCAAAAATTTAATTTTGGCCAACTATAATTCAGCGATTTTATAAATTAATATGAATAAGTTTCAACAAAATGAAGTCAAAATTTCGGAGCTTTCGGGGAGTCTTTACTTTGTACGTAGAATAAAATAAATGGGTGCCCCATAAAGAATTTAAATGTTGCTATTTTAAGGACCACCCTATTGCATATGTATACCGCCATCTTTTGCGTAGTAGCTAAGCTGTTATTATGCCAAATTACATAAATTCATTAAATATAAAACCCCCCATTCATATAACAAGCGTTTAACCCATGTATTTCGACACTAATCGCTACCGCATTGAGCGAAGAGATTCGCCAAAGTATTTTATTTTTTTTATTTTTTTAACTTCATATTGACTTTAAACATAAAGAGCTGGATTTTCACAGAAACCAATTTAGGCAATTACTTCAACACCTACCTGAAGGGCAGGCTCGGGTTTGGCGACTTTAACACCAGAATGGACAAGTAAATAGTCGAGAAATTCTGCCTCCAACAACAGAGGCAGGCACTTTAATGTCCTCGATCAACCACCAACAAACCAAATTGATTAAATTGTGATAGACGGAAGATACGCTTTGAGCGTTATTGGCGTCGGGTCCATTCTATGATCCATTATCTTATTGCAGTGAAGGTTCGCATGCGCCTTTGTGCATAAAAGAACTGAGCGTGACGAAAGTTTCGCATCGAAGCAAGCAACTAATTATTGCCCGACCATAAATGAGCAATGGGATTCTAACTACCTCTATTTAGTTAATACCACCCCGCGGAAAAATGGTTAGTATGACAAAGAATTTCACGCGGCTGTTGCAAGAAATGCCCAGCATACCTTACAGCCAACTGCCACGCGCTGGACTACTCAGCAACACCGCGACAAGAGGAAGGAATATGGTCATCTTTATAAGAAGAAGAAACAAGTGACAGCAACGTGAGCGCGACGAGTTTGAGATGCGAATAAGGCAGCAGTCAAATGGTTTAAAGGCTGAAGCAAGTGCCAGACGAAGATGAAACTCTGGTGCTCGTAACACACATCCTGAGAAATCTTTTGATATGGAGAGAGCGCTTCTCAACGCTCTTGAATGGTAACACCAGTGACAAATTTTATGATGAAGAACCCAGACTAATGTATATGGACTAAGTTAACGTCTCTCCACACGACTAGGATGAGATGGAAACAGCAATAAGGCGGCCTAAGAACAACAATACCACGAAGCCGACAAAATATTAGCTGTGCTGTTGACAGCCAGTAGCCAAGAGCTAGTAAGTGGCATTTAAGAGCTGTTAAGCGCAATTTGGTCTAATGACTGTCAGTGAACTCTGTCAAATCAACAAGAAGGGACGTTTTGTAATTTGTGCCAACCACTAAGGGATATTGACATTGCGTATGAGGTTCTTTCGGCAATACTGAGCGAGGGACTGAAGCTCTTAATGGCCCAATGGAATGGATAAGTGTAGGTGCATACACGGCCGATTGCCCATTGAACGGTTTTTTACAGAGCGTCAAATAGTGGAAAATACACCAAAAAAAAAACATACAACTCGTCATATACTATATTTTCGTCGCTCAGTTCCAATTGGGGACGCCGTTTGAGACCGAACGAGGTTTATGACAAGACGACTTAATCTCATGCGACTTCTTGCTTCAATCGTATACTCAAAATCGCACTAAATACCATCCGCCAATCTGGATTATGAATCGCAGCTGCCGAAATTGGCGTCGGTAGGCCTCAGCACCAGTGCCGTAAATGCCAGCGGTTGTTAAGAAGTACGACGTCGTCTTTGGCAGTTACAATGTTGACCAACTGGCGTAATTTTCCAACGCAGTGAGGAAATTGGTGAGTTTTCTCGTCTCGGCCTAAATCAGAAAAGGAAGGTATGCATTCAAAAAATCCACTAGGCAAACATGGTTACTATAATCGTATTTCCATACATACTTAGTTTCATTATTGAATGGAGTTTCAATTAAAAATACATATGTATAAGGGCAAAGCAAACATTCATTCGGCAATCCAATTAGTTGGCGCCTCAAAAGTAACAAGTTTTGGGGATTAAAAAGCCAAACTATTTATTTGGCTGATTGTGTAACGAAACCTTAAAATCATAGGCTGAAATAACTCGCATGACGGAACAAAGGCTTCATTGTTAAGTTTCAGTGTAAATCTGATTTTGGTGATATTGATTTACAAGTTCCCAGTATGACTACAAGCGAGTAACATTGATCTCTTCAAGATCAGTTGTAAATGAGAAAAGCCGATTTGGGGAAACATGTCGCTTGTTGGCTAATTTCTGGTTGCCACTGAACTTGTTTGGCTCAGTTGTTGCTGCTTTTTAAAATATGAATACATAAATACTATATTCATATAGCCATATTCATAAAAGTACATACTTAAATGGCTGATTTCGCAGATGCCCACATACGATTAAAGTGATCGTGCAGGCGAACGTACAAACGAGTGAATGGTAGCTACATATATACATATATACGTACATATGTAGTTAATCATCGGTGGCAATGGCTGACAAATCTGACGCGGCTGCTTGGATCGCTGCCTGTTGCTGTTCGCTTTGATGTGTCGCTGTCCAACTATTGCTGTTGTTGTTGTTGTTCTTTTTGCTGCACTTGGTGCAAGGTTACGGTTTACTGGTTGCACGGTACAATGAGCGTCTGCTCGGTTGGTTGATCGGCTGGTTGGCTGGTTGGCTGGTTGGCGTGTTTGTTGTTGAGAAATTCCTGCCGCAGCGCAATGTATTGGCTACCATCAAAATATGTCATAATTGACCGCTGGCAACAAGCCGACAACATTCGTGATAAGTTTCTAAGAATTTGTGTCCACTGCCGCGGCCGTATCGACGACTTGGAAGCGCTTCAACGCATTCAACGACTTGGTACATATACATATATATGTATGTATACATTCATACATCCATCCAAAGGTACTCCCTTACTGCACCTCGGCACGGTATTCGGTTCGCCCGGTACAGGTGTATGTCGCGCTGCAAACAGCGCAAACTCCATTGATACGGGCGCGCGATCATTGCTAAGCGCGTTGCGATATTGTAACATACCGACATACACATACACCCCTACAATTGATTGTAGCGCGCACATTTACGCGCGTTCGCACGCGTATTCGCATGGTACGTCGCTCAATGCAATCGTTAGGGCGATACGTTTCGTTGCGCTTGCGCGGCGGCATTTTGCGCATTGTGGTCGCATCAGTTACGGTGGTAAACGAGTGCGATCGGTCAGTTAAACGAGCAAAGCTGTTGTTGATGCCGCCGCCACCAGCACCGACGAAGCCATCATATCGCGAGCCCAGTGCTCAGTGCTCAGTGCCCAGTGAATCATCCCGTACAAGCAACGTCCTGCGGTATGCACACTATTTGCCTTCATCGTCGCTCATCGCAGTATCGCAGTTTGTCGTCGTCGTCGTCTTGGTCGTCGTCTTGGTCGTCTTGGTCGTTGGTCATTGGCGCTGGAGGCGCTTTGCAGCAGCGGCAGGTTGATAGGTAGGCAGACAGGCGGACTCGTAAGGCCTTCTTCTACCACAACTACTTTGCCCTGGAAAGCTTGTAAGACAAGCGTTCTAACCGTACGCGATGTACTTTTTATCATCCACATTGACCGATCACTGGCTGCAACAATAACAACGGCAATCGCAAATGCTGCCCGTTGTTGTACAAGAGTTCAGCACCACTTCATTTGCATATTGAAGATTTGTGTGGATGATTTAATAAAAGGAATCCGGTGATTTTATCAATAGCGCCCGCTTTTCGCATCCACCGTTCCGGCGAAAGCGTCAAAAGTGTAACACTGATACATTTGGTTTATGGGCGGGATACTTACATGGAGCTTTTGCAGCTGTTGATCCATGAAAACGAAATGTTCATGCAGCGTTCTTGATGCAGTTGATATACATACATATGTACGTAAGTATATATGTATAGGTATTTTTTTTTTATTACTACTTTGATCTTTATTAAGCGACAATCATAGTCCATCCGGAGAGCATCCAATGACTGCTATCCTGAGATCACACACATGCTGCTAAAAACTGAATTCTAAGATGCTTAGCTGAGACCACGGCATCACAGAAGAGACATAACTGAATTTGAGATTTCGCAGCGCGTAAAAAGAATAAATATAATAAACAATAGAAACCATCTCTAGGAAAACATTTACGTAAATTATTGCCAGGTTTACCAGGGTATTTCACAATTTGCCGCAGGTTTTAAATTTTCATAGCCCAATTTTTAGGTGGAAATACCTTTTTTTGAGAAAAAAATTTCAAACCAGACACACTTAAGATGGGATCCAAGATTTGCCAAGCAAGTTCGATCCATTTGTGGTAAAACCGTGCTCACCGCACCTGATTTCGTGCGACCCACGGTACAGCTCTGAAAAACATTGGGATGGGCACAGTATTGTGACCAAAAATTTGTATGTTGGGATGGGCGGGATCAGGATCGAATATTAAGTTCCGCGTTCAACTCTGTGTTCGACTAATTTCTGGGATACAAATTTTGCTTTTCCAAATGACGCACTTTTTCTTTTTAATGAAACAATGAGGAAGGAAACGAAATCTAGGTACGCTTTCTAAGTACAAATCAGACAGAGCGACATCTTCTCAGAGATGTCGCTTGGTCATCACCAGGGCCGTAGAAAATAAGCAAGAAAAAATCAATTTTAAGCGCTTAGATAAGCACTAAAACATTGGTAAATATGCCTGCAAAAATGCTCGCAAACCAACAAAAATTAAGCTTTGAACCACGATTGTTTATTAGGAAAAATTGAAAAAGCAACCAAGTCTAATCGGTAGAAGTTATAGCACTATTTCGGAGATCACCACATCTCCTCATC
>NW_023464290.1:0-445 GCF_013731165.1 Rhagoletis pomonella
TTCGTTTACTTGGGAACCAGCATTAACACCGATAATAATGTCAGCATGGAAATCTAACGCAGAATCGCCCCTGCCAACAAGTACTGCTTTGGACTGAGTAGGCAATTCAGGAGTAAAGTCCTCTCTCGACGTACGAAAACCACACTATAGGTCACTCATCATGCCCGTGCTGGTATATGGAGAATTAAAATACAGCGGCTCAACTGGCTTGACCATGTCGTTCGAATGGACACGGATGCCTCACCTCTGAAAGTATTCTGGCTTCACTTGGCATTTCCAATTGGCGTCAGTTGGCCAAAATCGCTTTGGTGGCTACAGCGCCAAATAAGAAGAAGAAGAAGAGAATAGATCTATAGCGTTATTAGTCACACAGTGTTAAGGTATTGGCCCAATGCACGCTTGCTTTGCTTGCTTGGCTTTGAGAACTGTCAAACAATTTTTAAAA
>NW_023464290.1:545-3815 GCF_013731165.1 Rhagoletis pomonella
AAGTTGGCCTAGTGGCAGCTTTACTTCACTTCCTTCAAAGTAAAGCAAAGCAAACTAAAGTAAGCAAAGCAAGCAAAGCAAGCGTGCATTGGGCCAATACCTTTATAATCCCAACGAAATCCTTGACGGAGGTACCGGGAGGGGAACGGTACATGACGGTAGGAAGTTTAGTTTGGGTTAAAGTCTCACACTGACGGGGTTAGGCTTTCGATGCTTCCTCCTCGTAAAATAAACATGCTCAGTAAAAAGTTAACAATTTAAATCGACGAATAGTTTTATATCAACTTTTGTGAACATCTGTTTGTTTGTCTTTTGTACAACATATTTACCTCTATTGGTTACAATAATTTTAAGCTATAATAAAAAATTTCTTAGTAAGTTATTGGTTTAGATTGTTTTTTGTATGGGCCCCCCTAAATTTCGTTCTGGCTACGCCCATGGTTGCATCGTCGTCAATTAGTGAAATCAGTAACCAAGCTTTTAAAATAAAGGAAAACCCCCTACTCCGCTATATATATATAATTACTTTCATTATTTAGCTACTTTTCCGGCAGCCGCAACAAACGCTGGCCCAAGCCTGCAAATTGTTGCCAGCAACTGACCCACTGGCATTTGTTCAACTACTCAAAAATGCACTTTGTAAACAAACCTTTTGGGTGTTAGCCACATCAAGCGGCTCATCTGGATGAAATGAAAAGGCTGTTAGATGTAATGCAGCAACGTGCTCCCGATGTTGAACATCAGTTCAAAGAAAAGTCAAATGAGTTGGTAATGGCGCAGTTTATCATACGCCAGTTGTCGGATAAGGCCAATGTAAACCAAGGCCGCAATCGGATAGAGACCTCGACGCAGACGCAATTTATGTACGAGCAACAGATTAGAGACTTACAATTAAGTTAGAAGTAGAAGTGCATTTGAAGATGTTTACATTTTTATGTTTACGCATTTCTTACAGGTTATGGTGCAACAATTGACGTATGCCAAAGAAAGGAATTTATGATGGTCACAAATATATTGGCAAAGACATAGCAAGTGCATATGCCAAGTTGGAAAAATTGACAATGCGTGAGCATAAAATGAATAGGTGTCCTTAATTATAAATATTACTTTACCTTTTCTTTTGCAGTGGCTAAAAAGAAGAGTCTTTTTGATGATGGAATAAAAGGTCTGAAATTTTAAGAAAAAGCATTTGCTTTGGTTTTAAGCATACGGGCCTAGATCTTTGAAATGAAAGTTTTTGCAAATACGAAAATATTTAAAATATCGTTAGAATCAGCTTCATTTTAGTTATTGCATTTTCGTTTTAATGCAAATGTGGAAATGCTACTTACACAGAATTACACACTAAATGAAAAACACTCATTTATAAACACCATTAAATTTATTAAAAATTACTTCCAGTTTCTTTATATCAACAAGAAATTCTGGTATAGGTTTTATCAGACCACCATTTGAAATTTGGTCTATCCATGTATATGAGTGGGAGATTTTCTCTTCATATTCGGTATGATAAATCCTGCACCAACAAATATAGTCACTGGCACTAAAATGGTTTTCGCGCACACGTGATGAGTCCCCTAATGAAACACCGCAGCAATTTTCCCACCGTTGTCGCTTCAATTGACAATTCGGAGGTTTAAGGTAACGCACAAGTTTGTTGTCCTGGCTCTTGCCAAACACAACATACCGCCCGTAATTCCTTTTAATTTTATTATGTACTAGCCTGAACCCGCGGCTCTGCTCACGTGGTAGCAGAATATGGTAGGGCAGTTTTATATCTTGTTTGTTCAGGAATGAAATGCAATAATAAATTTGGTAGATATGACTGCGAACCAAATCTCAAGTTCATTTGACTCATTCTTACGAAGTTATAGCTGATAAGAAATTCCACGCCTACGGGATGTGCCACGCCTCTTTTTTGAAATCATTTATTATAATTCCAAAGTTATAGCTGACTAAAATTTCAGGCCTATGGGAGGTGCCACGGGCCCTTGAAAAATTGACTATACAGCAAACAAAACCATACCTATAACCTTCCCGGGGTAAAAACAAATAAGTGTCCAAGCTTTCGTACGATTCCGTATCGCGGTTCAAAAGTTATAAGGTAATAAACAAACAGACATTCACATTTATATATATAGATTTAAAATCAATCGCGCAGCTCACAATTGAAAATTTGAATTAAAATTTTGAATAGTATAGGGTTAAGAGTTGACATTTCAGTCGCAGTTCAAAAGGGAGAAATGTCGAAATCACTTCTACCTTGTTATGCCTTGGATGTGACTACAATTGAAAGAGCGCAAATTGATTAATTTGACAGCTTTCCTGAAATTAGCTTTGTTTCTTAACAGATAATTATCACAAATTATCACTAATTTCTGCGGGAAAGCGTTTTTTAACCCAAAAAACTAGCAGCTCTCTCTCGTACGTACGCTCTTATTTGGTTTTGGTTCTCCTGCTAATTTCTGCTAGTATAATTTTTACTATCAGAAACTAGCAGCTGTCAAAATGGATAAACAAAAATTCGCGCCAAATATTTTCAATACATAGTCAAATACATTGATTAGCTGTTTACTTGCAAGAATGATAGAATACAAGATTGCGCCAATCGAGCTGAGAGCAACTGGCCATGACGTCAAAATATACCAGAATGGAAGAGCAAAGACGAATTCGAAAAAGAAGAAGAATCGAACAGCTGGGGCGAAATTGAAAGGTTTGTTTACAAAGTGCATATAAATCGCGGATTTACGGAATTATTTAATTTTAAATGGTAAATTGGTTGTTTAAAAGTAAAGAATGTGTACTTCTTAAATGCAATGCAAATCGCTGAAAGTGTTAAAACACTGCAATCATTATAATGATTTGCACTTTTTCAGTAATTGCGAGTCAGTTGCTGGTAACAATTTGTAGAACGATTCCACGGTGTTCGTTGCATCCATGGGCGTAGCCAGGTAGGCGCAGGGAGGGCCCGGGCCACCCCCTCCACCCCCCTAAGTTCCAATTATTGCATAGATATCCAAAAATAGTACCACGAAATGCTTGCTTCATAATTTCGGAGCCCCTAAGTTTCAAGGTTTTTCCTATATATATACTGTATAACAAATTATACTCCCAACGCTAACAAAATAATTAGTAAATTGATTTAAAAAGTGGATATGTGGATCATCCGGCTCTGTATCAAGTTATTCTCTCTAACTTCAAAGCACTTCCATTTAAAAGAGGTTGTTGAGCTACTAAGCCTTTTTAGCAGCTATTAAAATAAAACAAACG
>NW_023464290.1:3825-11328 GCF_013731165.1 Rhagoletis pomonella
GATAAACATATTTTATGTTGCTGGCTTATCCGCTGCTGCTCCGAACAGAGGTAAAAACCTGGCTGCAGTCGACAATGAGCAAAAAAAGTTCAATTGTTTATTACTTTGTCTTTAGGTTTGTGTCTTTTCTAAGCGCACACCGAAAGTTTTGTATCACAGAACCAATCTGAGATTATTGAGAAAACTATAGACCGGTTGGGTGAACAGCCAAGACGTTTACTTCTTAAGTGTGACAAAACAAAATCAAGCAATAAATATATTTAGCATAAATGAATATACCAGCATAAAAAATCTGCATACTCAAAATGTTCAATACGTCCCCATATTTATACATACCTATGTATATAATTTAAGAGAAGATATTTCGCTGCAAAGCAATGATTATAAATTATTAGTTTACCTTACAAAATTGCGGGGGAATATTACAGAGTATACAGAAAAAAGTTTATTTTTTACATTTTACAACGCTTTTATCAACTTGCAATGTTGTGTTCCAGAAACTTTCAATGTTGTGGATCCAGAAACTTTCAATGTTGTGTTCCGACACCAAAGCAAAGCTTTGAAAAGCTCCTATAAAAAAGCATAGTGAATAGCGCGAGGTAGATGACATCTAGATGTCGCCCTATGTACTACGTTTGCTACACCGGAAATAGACGACACGCCATTTCTTTAAATAAAATTAGTTTGACTATTGTCAACTAAATCGAATGCTTTGTAAGTGAAGTGACTTGGGGACCACTTGAGGTATAGGTGGACCAGTTGGTAACCACTTTGGGACCAGTTGGTAACCACTTTGGGAGCAGTTGGTAACTAGTTCGTGGGACCAGTTGGTAACTAGTCGGGGACCAGTCCGGGAATCAGTTTGGGAAACTACTTACCTTCGGGCCAGTTGGGGACCAGTTGGTCTTTTTAAGCTCCTGTGGCCGTTTTAAGGGTAATTCTTGGGCTCCTGCACTGCCGCTCGGGGTTTCTGCCTTCTACGGTGGTAATTTTGGGCCGGGTTGCCTGTTTTGGCGGATTGTTGTGCTGTGTGCCGCGTATTACGTGTACCGGGTACCACTTTCTCGAGCGAATTGCTCTGGGGAACCTGTTGTGTGAGTTGCTGGCTTTTTGGCTAGACTTTGAGGAGGGTTTATACACGCATATCGGCGGAAATAGACGACACGCCATTTCTTTAAATAAAATTAATTGGTGCTCGTTTGTATGTACATACACATGTAAATGCATGTGTGTGCACCTTTCTATTAATATCGTTGAATTATTTTAATATCTATTGCAAAATTTTATTCAGACAGGACTAAAAAGTAGAAAATAAATAATATAAAAAAAACTTTTTAATATACAACGCTTTTATAAATGGACTAAAAAGTTCATTTTCAATTTCATAGATTGTTTATAATGACTTTTGCTAAAATTACAAAATCAAAAGTTATCAAAACAAATTCTATGGGACTGAGAAGTATTATTTTGTACTTTTTAGTCCATTTATAAAAGCGTTGTATATTAAAAAGTTTTTTTTTATATTATTTATTTTATTTTGAATAACGTCTGGTCCGGCTACTTGGTTTACTATACAGGTATGTAGAGCTATGAATTTAAAAAATACATCAGGGTTTCGTGGAGCTATTCGCTTTTGACCACTATGTTTTGGACATTTCCCAGTACTGCAAAGCTTTTGACTGCCATTCAACTGGGAGTGGCCCGCGTGCGCTGGGTTTGGATCCCGCCACGTTAAAACCCTGCCCAATGAAAAACAACACATGCTTCGGATGATACCCCTTTCTTTTGATGACGATCACGGAAAACAAAGGAAGGACTATGATTTTAGGGTATCCGAACCCTTAATTGGGATGGTGCCTCTGCCCGGCTGGTTGATTTCCTAGGGAAAATAAAGGCTGACATCACCGCCATCCACGAAATGCGATAGACGGGGCGAGGAAGGTAAGCGTGGAGCCTTGCGACGTCTAGTACAGTTGCCACGTAAAGGAGTGCAATTCGGTGTTGGATTTGTGGTGGGAGAGAGACCGGCGTTCACTCCAGTGGACGAAAGTCTAGCCACAATCCGCATCAAAGCGAGATTCTTCAACATCTCGTTCATATGTGCCAATGCCCCGATGGAAGAGAGGAACGAAGCATCCAAGGCTCTTTTAGCTTAAAGCGTACATATTAGCTGAGGGTGATCGACTTCTCCGGGGCCCGAAACTTTGCAGTATGTATTACTGGGTTCTAACAGATCCATCAAGCTACATGGATGTCTCCACATCGAAAAACGAAAAACCAAATCGAGCATGTTGTGATAGATGGAAGGCGTGCCTCCATGTTTTAGATGTACATACGTACACTCCAAGGCCAAACATCGACTCGCACTGTTATATTGATGTATCCAATATACGACCCAACCTTTGAGCAGCAAAAAAAGGGCCCCCAACAAACCAAGGAAATTTTAACGTCGAAAAGTTGCAATCAAAACAGACGGCCAATGGATTCGGCGCTCGACCCTCACACCTGCTGTGAGAGAGCACTCTTCAACAAACCGACTTGCGCGATCAGTGGAACCACATTTCCCGCTCATTACTGGTACGATGAAGAGTGTGAGAAAATGCTTGAAATGCTGGGCGATAGAAAAAACATCCGAAATTTTTAGCAGAGAGTTGAGCGACTTACGGAAGGTTTCAAGACTCTTGTAGGAACAACCATGGCGACCTAGTGACAGATGTCCAGAACGTACTTAAAATATGGAGGGAACCCTTTTCGACCCTTTTTAATGGCAGATGCACTGAAAGAAGTGGAGAAGAGGAACCAGAGGTCCCAGTCGATGACGATGGAGTCGATATCCCAGCGCCTTACTATGACGAAAAGTGCCAAAGCTGCTTGAGCTGACGGCCTGTCAGCTGAGCTATTTAATTACGATGGAAAGGAGGTAATAAGGTGCATGCCCGCCGACTGGAATTCAAGCGCGCTCTGCCCAATCCACAAGAAAGGCGACCCCGCCATGCGTGCCAACTACCGCGGGATCAGCCTTCTAAGCATAGGTTGCAAGGTCTTATCGAATGAATTGTCTACCATAGACCAGGTATTCACAATACGCAAAATCTTGGAAAAGACCCGCGAGAAAATGATCGGCACTCACCACCTATTTGTCGACTTTAAAGCCGCTTTCGACAGCACTAAAAGGAGTTTCGTATATGCCGCTATGTCTGAATTTGGCATCCCCTCAAAACTCATACGGCTGTGAAAAATGACGTTGAGCAATACCACCAGCTCTGCTCTGCTGCCGTTCGCCCCCAGACGGGGTCTCAGACAGGGCGACTCTATTTCATGTGACTTCTTTAATCTGATGTTGGAGAAGATAATAAGATCTGCAGAACTGAACCGCTCAGGAACAATTTACTACAAGAGCGTGCAATTGCTGGCTTATGCCGATGACATCGACATCATCGGTAACAAAAACCGCGAAGTCTGTTCTGCCTTTTCCAAGTTAGATAGGGAAGCAAAGCGAATGGGTCTGGTGGTAAACGAGGACAAGACGAAGTATCTCCTGTCATCAAACAAACAGTCAGCACATTCGCGCCTTGGCACCCACGTCACTGTTGACAGTTACAACTTCGAGAAAGTAGAGAATTTCGTTTACTTGGGAACCAGCATTAACACCGATAATAATGTCAGCGTGGAAATCTAACGCAGAATCGCTCTTGCCAACAAGTACTGCTTTGGACTGAGTAGGCAATTCAGGAGTAAAGTCCTCTCTCGACGTACGAAAACCACACTATAGGTCACTCATCATGCCCGTGCTGGTATATGGAGAATTAAAATACAGCGGCTCAACTGGCTTGACCATGTCGTTCGAATGGACACGGATGCCTCACCTCTGAAAGTATTCTGGCTTCACTTGGCATTTCCAATTGGCGTCAGTTGGCCAAAATCGCTTTGGTGGTTACAGCGCCAAATAAGAAGAAGAAGAAGAGAATAGATCTATAGCGTTATTAGTCACACAGTGTTATAATCCCAACGAAATCCTTGACGGAGGTACCGGGAGGGGAACGGTACATGACGGTAGGAAGTTTAGTTTGGGTCTCACACTGACGGGGTTAGGCTTTCGATGCTTCCTCCTCGTAAAATAAACATGCTCAGTAAAAAGTTAACAATTTAAAGCGACGAATAGTTTTATATCAACTTTTGTGAAAATCTATTTGTTTGTCTTTTGTACAACATATTTACCTCTATTGGTTACAATAGTTTTAAGCTATAATAAAAAAATTTGTTAGTAAGTAAGTTATTGGTTTGGATTTTTTTTTGTATGGGCCCCCCCTAAATTTCGTTCTGGCTACGCCCATGGTTGCATCGTCGTCAATTAGTGAAATGAGTAACCAAGCTTTTAAAATAAAGGAAAACCCCCTACTCCGCTATACATATAATTACTTTCATTATTTAGCTACTTTTCCGGCAGCCGCAACAAACGCCGGCCCAAGCCTGCAAACTGTTGCCAGCAACTGACCCGCTGGCTGCCCACTGGCATTTGTTCAACTACTCAAACATGCACTTTGTAAACAAATCTTTTGGGTGTTAGCCACATCAAGCGGCTCATCTGGATGAAATGAAAAGGCTGTTAGATATAATGCAGCAACGTGCTCCCGATGTTGAACATCAGTTCAAAGAAAAGTCAAATGAGTTGGAAATGGCGCAGTTTATCATACGCCAGTTGTCGGATAAGGCCAATGTAAACCAAGGCCGCAATCGGATAGAGACCTCGACGCAGACGCAATTTATGTACGAGCAACAGATTAGAGACTTACAATAAGGTTAGAAGTAGAAGTGCATTTGAAGATGTTTACATTATTATGTTTATGCATTTTTTACAGGTTATGCTGGAACAATTGACAAAAGAAAGGAATTTATGATGGTCACAAATATATTGGCAAAAACATAGCAAGTGCATATGCCAAGTGGGAAAAATTGACAATGCGTGAGCATAAAATGAATAGGTGTCCTTAATTATAAATATTACTTTACCTTTTCTTTTGCAGTGGCTAAAAAGAAGAGTCTTTTTGGTGATCGACCGCAATAGATTCAAGAATTGACTTACATCATGGTGTATGCGTTACAATCTAAATTAGCCAGCATGGGCACCGACTTCAAACAGATACTCGAAGTGCGTATAGAAAATCTCAAACAACAAAAAGCGAGTCGGGATCAATTCGGGCAGTCACCAATTGCTGCTAGCACTGTTCGCTCGAGTACAGCGAAACGGCTCCTTGCTGTTAAGCGAAGAGAATACCGCCGTAAACATTGACATGGCCGCAAGTGATACAACACCATTGCTGGGTGCAGTCGGAGGTAGTGGAATACAGACGCAGAAGCAGATTGCATTATATGATGACTCCGATAGTTACGTGCAACAGCGGGCTGAGACTATGCAGAACATTGAATCGACTATTGTCGAGCTAGGCGGTATATTTCAACAATCAGCACATATGGTTAAGGAGCAAGAGGAGACTGTGGAGCGTATCGATACAAACATACAAGATGCCGAATTGAACATAGAAGCGGCGCATGGTGAAATATTGAAGTACTTCCAAACTGATAATAAAAATCTTCGCAGTACAGATATCCTTTTTCATATTCTTCGTAGTTTTCCTTACATAATAACGAATATGTTTGTGACACGGCAAGATTTTAACAAGTTCAGAGGCGCGGTCTTAAAGTTGTGGGTTTTTAAATACATAAATATATAATATCCTATTCATATACATACATATAAATCACACTAATGTAATAATGAAATTAAGTCTTATATGCCACGTGAAACACGATAGCTTTTAGAAGCAGTCACGTAGCGTTGGACACTAATTCTGCCAATAATAAAATTACTTCACTTAGTTTCACTTTTTTTCAAAATTTTCTATAAAAAGTAGAGATGATCCTGTGTAATGAAACGAGAACCGATTTATGTAATCATAAACATATAAAGAAAAGTTTAAAACTAAATAAAATAGTTATGTTATTGGCAATAAATACATGTGCTTGTTTATTAATAATTCAAATATTATGTTCAAACAAATTTAAGTGAAAGGTATGCAATTTCAAGAAAAAAGCAATTGCTTGGTTTTTATGCATACGGCTTAACATTTCCGGTAGGAAGCAGAAGGTCAGTATGTATAAATAAAAAGCTTTATCAGGGGAACGTGTTATATTTTCAAATAACAAATAAATAAAAAATACATCGTAATGAAATGTTGCCGTTTATTGCATGTGATCTGATGCCGGATTCAATTTATAGGTTCTCGTAGGTAGCTCGTTCTCGAAGTCATCAGTGGTGAAATGTTTTACACAGATGACGCTGGTTCGGGCGTTGAAATCCGTTGGTCTCCGGCAGAACTGGATCCACTTTTCCACCAACTCAATGTCAGCCGGAAAAGTAAGAAAACTGCACCCAGATCCTTTGGCACTAACACTAGCACAATTAACGGGTACTGTTTAGTAAGTGGCCCACCTATTTCGGGGTATTGCGTCCAAAGGGGTGACCCGATCCCAAAAAATTGCACACGCTTGTAGCCAAGGGTCTACCCATTATTTTAACACCACTATTGTAATTTTTGGTCACTAATTTATTTACAAATTGGGTTTGAAATATGCCCTTTTTTGTAAAATTTGGAAATTAGCGTACATTTATCACTCCTATTCTCCTTAAAGCAGCCACTTCACCAATTCATTTTTGTATTCCCCTTCACTTTACACTTTACTGGATTAGTTATAACTTGATTTACGACTTTAATATTAACCAATTAATCAGCCGGCCGCTGTGGTGTAGTAGTAAGCAGTGCGCGCTTTCACTCATCAGCACCTGGGTTCAAGCCCTGGTCAAAGCAACATCGCAAAATATATCTTCTTCTTCTTTTTTGGCGCTGTAACCGCCTAAGCGATTTTGGCCGAGTTCAGCAAAGCACGCCAGTCGTTTCTCCTCTGTGCCAACTGACGCCAATTGGAAACGCCAAGTGAAGCCAAGTCCTTCTCCACCTGATCTTTCCATCGCAGTGGGGGCCTCCCTCTTCCTCTGCTACCACCAGCGGGTTCCGAGTTGAATACTTTCAGAGCTGGAGCGTCGGTGTCCATTCGAACGACATGGCCAAGCCAGCGGAGCCGCTGTATTTTAATTCGCTGCACTATGTCTATGTCGTTGTAAAGCTCACACAGCTCATCGTTCCATCGTCTGCGGTACTCGCCGTCGCCAACGCGTAAAGGACCGTAAATCTTCCGCAAAATCTTTCTCTCAAACACCCCAAGAGCCGCCTCATCGGATGTTGTCATTGTCCATGCTTCTGCGCCATATACCAGCACGGGCATGATGAGTGACTTATAGAGCGTGGTTTTCGTACGTCGAGAGAGGACTTTACTCCTGAATTGCCTACTCAGTCCAAAGTAGCACTTGTTGGCAAGAGTGATTCTACGTTGGATTTCAATGCTGACATTATTATCGGTGTTAATGCTGGTTCCCAAGTAAACGAA
>NW_023464291.1:0-11328 GCF_013731165.1 Rhagoletis pomonella
ATCGGAAAACTTTACTTATCTTCAGGAGATTCCCAGTAATAATACTCAATTGTTTCTTTAACAAGTTTTTCATGGCAACTATATTTTATAGGTCCTCCAAAGCCCTTAGAAAATACAATGGGGGGACCAATAAAAAAACCTTAAATAATAAAAAATGGTTAAATAAACAATTGGATATTAATACTGGAAGTCTCCTAAAGAGAACCACAGTTTTCCGGTCGAAAAATATTGGTTTTCAAGAGTTTTATACCATTTCTACGAAAAATTGATTTTCTCCATATAAAATACATGGAAAACTTTGAACGCTTTGAGCACTCCCTAAATATTTTTTGATTTCAAAATAAAAAATAGGGATATATTTTTTTCGATATAGATCAATCCTAGGGTGTGCCGGCATTAAAACTCCGACTTTATTTTTTTGGACCACTCTAATGTACATGCATTCGTACATATGTACATATGTTTGTATGGATATACATAGTTATGATGAAGCAAACGGGCTTCGTTGATGTACTGATGGGCATATGTACATATCGTCGCCTGGGTAAAAGATTGTCGTATGTTACGCATGTACGTATGACGCTTACGACAATATTTTACCCAGGCGACGATATGTACTTATGGACAGAAATGTTTTCATGTATGTACATATGTTTGAATGGTTGTATATACCCTGCAAAAAATGAGACTAATCCGGGATGACTCTGGGAGCAATCGCAAAGGAGCATGCGACTAATACCACTTTTGGTCTCTTTATATGGAATGAACTGATCGCTTTTGTTCGAGCATGTCCTATGAAGAGACTAATTGTTCACCTTTATACCCGAACGGGTATAAAAAGCGACTAGTCACTTTTAAAAAATAAAAATAAAAATTTGCGCCAGCTGAGATTCGAGCCGGGGTGCTCAGTTTTGTTAGGCGAATACTCTCTCTGTGTGCCAACGCCGCACATGAAGTTTCATTCACTAAGTGCGTACATATCATTAAATCGTTAATAGAACCCGATAGAGATGAGTTGGGGACTAATTGATCTCCAATTATACCCATAAGGAATGAGTCGTGACTAATTGACCTCCATTAGTACCCTATGAGACTAGTTGGGACTAATTAATGCCCAATTGTACCCGATTGAGAGTAATCTCGGAATACTCTCTTTAGAGATTAGTCGCACAACTTTTTGCAGGGTATATTTGTATTTATGTACATATGTTTGTGTACATGTATATGTGCACATATGTAGTACAAACGAAAACAAATCTAATAAGCTGCTCGTTGATATAAATGCGAACTGTACTGATAGTCAAAAATGTGTATGTGTTTGTTGTAAATTTGTTCATGTTTGTCATTGTGCGTGTAATTTTCTAGAGTAGTTTTGTGTCCTTGCTATCTCCTTGTATTAACTCGTCCTTCGTTGGTATACTCTGATGAACATGTGTGAGGAATATAGCAAGGCCAACTTGTATAAGGTAGTGTTACAGGAGCAATTGAAATTTTCGCCCGATGTTTCTTAAAGAAAGCCATAAACGCAGCGACCGTAGGTTCAACTTGGTGTTGTTTTGCTCCAGATTGCACCGTTTGTGGGCGTGTTGAATGAATTTATGTCTTGGTTGTATGAAAGATCAAAAAATTTGAATTTTCTTGCAAGTTGTACAACTTATCGCTACATTAATGGCCATGTTGTACAAACTCTTTTAATTTGCGTTTATTTTGAACACTAAATAACCGAAGATGGATAACTCCACCGACATAGGTACGTGCTTTCGTTGAATTTTATAAACGTAAGCCGAAACTATGAAATTGTTAAAATGAGATTTTACAAAGAGACTGCTCGCAAAATTGCAATGTTTTTGGGCAAAATGTCCAACTTGATTGCGGATTGATTTGAACCAACGTTTTCGGCTTTCATTATGTCAAAAGGATGTGTTTGTTGTAATTCATTCTGTCATTTACTCCCACTATGCGTAGGCCAATTCATGAAATCACTTCATGCTTTTGAGTAGAAACTGAATGAATGAACACCATTTCATGATTTGAAGTAATGCGAAATAGAGTTTATGCATTTAGTTTTTACTCAGATCGATGAAATGATCTCGTGAATTGGACTACGCATGCTTTTAATTTATAAGGTAATTTTATGTTTTTATACTCTTGCTACCAAATGAATATATGTATGAATTTGTGATAAGAATATATGAATTCGCCTTGGAAGATAGAAAGCGAGTAAGAATAAATTCCGAACAAGGGAATTTGTCTTCTTTAAACTTAAATAAATGCATTTTACAAACAAAAGTGCGTACGTTACTTAGCGCCTTGGTAATGGCGAATTCGTAATGATCTATTGACTGCATTATAAACATTTTCATTTATTTGTTAAACATACAAATACTTCCATTACAACCCGGTCCTATGGATGCTGAAAGCGCGATATCATATAAAGTGGTGTTACCGGAAAATTAATAAATAAATTTTATGTATATCAGAAAATTAATAAGATGAAATGAAATTATTGGTTGATTTCTAACAAAACCTATGTATGTAACTCAATCGCCTAATGGTTTGCCGAACCGTAAACATATGTTTACACATCCAATTTCGTGAGTAGGTACCTGGTACTCACACCTTTTTTAAGAAGTTTCACTTCTATCATGTGTACGGTGTTACACACGCATTTTTTTTTAATCAAGTTTTTCTTTATGTGTTTATGTGCTTAAATAATGCTACAATCTTGGTTCTAAAATACGTATACTTCATTTACTTATTAAATGAAAAATAATAATACAATTATTATTTCACAAAAAAAGGAGCACTAGCTGCCAGGGCTTACATATTTTTTTATTAAAGTCTATGAAACATAAATTTCTTACAGAATATTCGAGCCTAAAAAAAAGAACATTCGTATACAAAATTATACATAAATATCAAAGAAAATTTCATTAAAATGCAAAAAAGTAACTAAAAGTACGAATTCAAAATATATATAAATATATTTCTATCTAAAGAAAAATCAACTAAAATAGAACTTGAGATTTTATTTAATTCGTTTATTGCGCGTGCAATTGGGGCATTACGTGCGTACTCGGTCTTCCATCCATAAAAAGGCAATGGTATACGTAAGCTGCGCTGGGGAATGTTAAAATTTATACGTTCTAATAGAATAGGGCAGTCCAAAGACCCACTAATAACACTGAAAATAAAAGTCAAAGAGAGTACAGATCTTCTAGCTTCCAAGGTCTTCAGATTTATTAAAAGTAAACGAGAAGTTTAGGTGGGCATAGGAGCAGAAAAATTCAAAGACCGTAATGCAAATTTAGAAAAACCTTCTGAACACGCTCAATTCTATTTGTAGAATTACTATAAGGCCTCCATATAAACGCCCCGTATTCCAAATTTGAACGTACGAACGACGTATATAACAGTTTAAGTGTATACGGGTCACAAAAATTTGTACAATTTCGCCTCACAAAGCCCAAAACTGAATAAGATTTCCTAATTATGTGGCTGATATGGCTGTTAAAGGAAAAATTTGATGAATAAATTATGCCAAGATCTTTCATTTCCTCAGCAGTTTCTAACAAAGTATTACAAATACTATAATTTGTCGATAAGACATTGCGAATTTTTGCAAAAGTGATTTTGAAACATTTATTCAAATTCAGTGAAAGTCTCGATTTCAACCACCAGGAATGCAGATTATCCAGTTCTACTTGAAGCCTATTCATATCATTCAGATTTTTTACTGTTGAAAAGGTTTTTAGGACATCCGCATAGAGTAAACATTTTGAGAATGAAAAACACTTTGTGATATCGTTTATAAACAAAACAAAAAGCATCGGTCCTAAGATACTCCCTTGGGGAACCCCAGAGGTAGCAAAGGATGGCTCAGAGGATATGCCATCAATAGAGACTATGCACCGCCTGTTACACAAATATGATTTTATCCAATTCAGAAAGACTGAATGAAATCCAAGACAAGCTAATTTAATTAATTAATATTGAGTGAGACACTTTATCAAAAGCTTTCGCAAAATCCGTGTATATGCAATCTACCTGATGTCCATCAGCAAAAGACGTAATACAGTATTCACTAAAAACTGCTAGGTTAGAAACGGTTGACCTATAAGGAACAAAGCCATGTTGATTTGGAGAAATTAAATTTTTTGTTGCAAAATATAACTTGTCTTTGACAATACTTTCAAAACCTTAAGCTACTGTTGATAGCTTAGAAATCGGCCTATAGTTACACACATTACTTTTATTTCCATTTTTAAACATAGGGTTAATATAGGTAATTTTCCAATCGACTGCGAACAAACCCGGGGCAAGAGACTTATTGAAAATAATAGTTAAAGGTAAAACCAGAGCAGGAGTATTTTTCAGCAATATTGCAGAAAACCCATCAACGTCCATTTTAGCTCATGGTTTAAGTTTAAAAATGCCATTTAAAACATCATCAGATGACAACTTAAGAGAGCCAAAATTAATGGTAGTCATAATCGAACCCACAATTGTCATCATAATCGGAAAAATTTGAACAAAATAATTAAGCGAAGAGATTAGCTATATCATTACGGCTACTAGCAAACTTATTCTCAAGAAATACTGCCGAAGGTATACTAAAAATAGATTTCTTAGACTTAACGAAATTCCAAAGTGATGTTGGGTTCGACTTTATGCTCGATTCCACACTAAGAATATAATTCCTATAAAGAAATTTGTCTAAACAATTAAATTCTTTCAGATATTTCTGATATTTTTCAAAAAATACGTGGCTCCCGGAAGTCTTAAATTTTTAAAAAAATTTATTCCTAAGATTCTTTACTCTTTTAAGCTTACGATTATACCATGGCAACCTGTATAGTTTTTTATTTAGAACTGGAATATTGTCAACACAAAATTCCAATAAAGTAGTCATAAAAATATCACAGCATTCGGATACATTATGAGAGGCGAGCAGCACCTCCCAATCAATTGCACGGAGTAAACCATTTAACTTTGAAAAGTCACAAGCCCTGCAATTAAACAAAAATTCTCCACCAGGAGTAGTAGAGGGAAAATTATAAAATTCAAATTTAAAATCTAACCCAACATGATGCATAACAGGTGACGAAATAGGCGAGTAGCATTCTTCAATATTGCAGTATATATTATCGCTGACGAAAATAAGATCTAAAATTCTATCCAGTTTATTAGCATACTTGTTAATTTGAATCAGACTAAGGCTAACTTCTACTAACTATCGATTAGGTAGGATTCATGAACAGCGTTGCCAGGTTGACGTTTTTAACGTCATTTGGACGTTTTTTGTATCCTGTTGACGTTTGGACGTTTTTTGTGTAAAAAATGAGGTTTTTTAACTTCCCAGTAATATTTCTATATGCACAATTGGGTGGTTCAGAAGGTGTCGTACGTGTCGTATTGTCGGATTTTGTTAAAGTTTTTAACGGCTAAATAAATTTTTAGAGGACTTGAAGTCACCACCAACTATTTTTTAACGGTGTGAAATTTCATAATAAAACTTTTATGTTGGCTTGCGAATTCCTTAAATATAGTTTTAGCGGTTTAAAGCTTATGACATACAACAGTACGACAGTGTACAACACCTTGTGAACTCCCTAAATGTATTCAATGTATAGCGTACTATTTGCTTGTAGAGTGAGTACTTACGCTCACACTTTCGGCAAATTTGTTACTAAATCTTGTAAGTAGAACTGATTTTGAATTATTTTCTTAATAAATCTTTACAAGCTTTGTTTTTTGCAGCAGGTGCCTCAAAGATATTTATTCTTTGGACACATGACGTAAATATGATGCAAACCAAGCGAACGCGCTTTTTTTTATTCTTTGACTAAGGAAAAAATCTAAAAAATCTGAATAACAACTTGGAAATCTAGCTGAAACTTTGCAGATTTTATATAATTTTTGCATAGAGTTTGAAATGTGGGTTTAAAATGTGTTAGTTATATAATGAGCTAGACTTTTATGAAAAAATAATAAACATCAAATAAACAAAAGAAAAACAGCCAAAATCGATCAAAATGGTGATGACTTAATCAGCTGATCACAAGTGTATGTATAAAAAGATTTTTATATTAACGATCTCAAATCAGCTTCCAATAGTGGTATTCACCAAATTGTTATCAACAGTCCTTGCTTGAGCTCATCTGCTGTTTTGCCAGAGTGCAAGGCCACTTGCTCACTTTGGTGAATACCACTAATGAATTTTAAATGTGCTCTGTCGAAATGACATTTTAATATACCTTACGTACATATCTACCTTTGTATACAACAAAAGTTTAATAAGAACAATTCTGTGTGCATACATGGAAAAGACGTTTTTGGGTAGAAAATTACGGTTTTCAGACCAAGAGGGGCGTTTTCTCATGCCGAAAACCTGGCAACACTGTTCATGAACCCTAGTTACATAAATTGGCGTAAGACCAAAGGCTGAACAAGCATTAGACCAGCCTACGTTACAATACTTCATTTAATATTCATGTTTTATTCAGAGATATATTTATTTAAGTTAAAAAGAAGTTGTAACTACATGAATAATTACCTCGAGGCGGGTACTTAATCGGGTTCTTTTAAGTACCCCACCCGCCTAAGTACCTCAAAAAGCTGAAATTTTTCGTGAGGTACTTAAGCGGGTTTTACTGTACATATATATAGCAGCAATTATTTTCATTTAAAAAAATGACGGGTCGTCTATTTACGCTGTAGCGTATGTAGTGCATATTTTTAGGCGCAATACTTAACTTCTTCTGGCGGGGCGACATCTACCTTTAGAGTTTTTTCTAATTGTATATCTTTGATATGATACATACAACGAGGTTGATATCTAGACTTGGTATGCCATATATACCTTTGCTATATTTATAGTATCAATGGTGGTTCAGACACACAAACTTGCAAGTTGATAAAAGCGTTGTAAAAATGATGGATTCAGTGGTATGCCTGATTAACTACGTTGTCTGCAAGAAACTAATTAGCAACTAAATGTGCCGTTTGCAGAACTCTGATATCTTATCGGGAACTGAAGATATAGCAATACTCTAATAATAATAATAATCCCAACGGTTTTTACCTCCCACTCCCGCCCATCCGCACGAGGGGCGCAGTCCGCATGACGTACGGAACCAGTATTTTCAATTCTTCCCCCGAGTCAAGATAGGCAGGAGTTTGTTAAGTGTCGAGATCTGAAACTGTTCAGCTACAGAACTAAATTCATCAGCCGATTTTATGTCCTCATTTTAATGATTCATTTATTGAGAGAGGACAGTATCGATTTCTTAATGCTGAAAAGCGGATCTGATATATCAAACGTGCTGGAATGGGAGTTAAAATCTTGGCATAAGCAACGGAGTGGATCCTGCAATTCAAAATTAGTTTTACAAGCTTTCAGAAATAGGGGACAAAAGTGTATTGATACCCGCGAGGGGACATTCAGGCTAACTTCACCCAGAAGAAGCGGACTTGAAATTTAGTCTGTTAGTAGTTTAACTATAAAAATTGTACCAAGCAGATCACACGTATCTTTTACACGTAATGATCTACTAAATCTGATCTTCTAGCTTAAAACATCACTTAGCAGATCATACGTAACTTTTACACGTAATGAGCCACTAAATCGGGAATAGTGTAACTAATTAGCAACAAATATGCCGTTTGAAGAACTCTGATACCTTATCGGGAACCGAAGATATAGCAATGCTCTGCTAGCTAAGGCTTAACTTAGCAGATCATACGTATCGTTTACACGTAATGAACTACTAAATCGGGAATAATGTAACTAATTAGCAACAAATATGCCGTTTGGAGAACTCTGATATCTTATCGGGAACCGAATATTTAGCAATGGTCTGCTAGCATAAGACTTAACTTAGCAAATCGCATGTATCTTTTACACGGAAATAGTGTAACTAATTAGCAACTAATTAGCTAAATACGCAATACGTTAGAGTTGTGCGTCGTGACCATGGTCTGCTAGCTTAATACACGTCGGCTGGACCTGCCAAGGTTAACCGAAAGGCACTGTAAGTTTAATTACATAAGTATGTATGCATTTTTTTACTGGAGCATTAAATACAAATATTTCATTTTATCGAATGATAACTATGTATCCAGCAACTTGCGTATAGACTTCTATGATAAGATTAGATAAGCATGAACAAATTCAGTACATTCACTTGAATGCATGAAAGTACTCAGTATCATTTTTACATTTCGTTGCGGGTAAAGTTATTTTCGATTATGATACAAAGCTATTCGAACTCGAAATAGAATCACTATTTCTAATCATGTGTATACATTAGGGTGAACCTTATTTTTTTGACATTCAACTACGGGGAATAGCTCCCCTTAGAAATATTCCATTTAGTGTACCACCATGTTATGCAAAAAATTAGAGCGATTGGAAAATGGGAAGACGTGCCTCAACGAAGGCAAAGTTTTCCATATTCCTAAAAACTATGATACAAGGAGATAAGATATCTGGGTAAATTTTATTACGCGTTCTAATTGTTAAAATTAAAACGAAACGGCAATTCCATTTTTAGCAAGGAAAAATGGGTTTGAAATATCATATATTTTATATTTACACATATGGGCAAATCTAAAAAACAGATAACATTTGTATTATTTAGCTTTATCTTCACTGTTGTAAACTAAATCAAGCTGGTTGTTTTTGGATATAATTCATTGACGTATATTTGAAGCAAAAAAAAAATTGGATCAATTTGCTGCATAACTTCTGAATTATAGGTTTTTAAATAAAAAATAATAATAATGAACACAAGTGAATTTTTTATGTAATTTTTAAGAGGGGCACAATTAATTATGTCATAACTGTAGAAGCACACCATATTATAATTTGAAATTAAATGGGCATTTAGCACTTATGTGTACACTTCATATGTAGTAGGTGAGAAAAGTATGTATTAAAAAATAACGAAATGGCAAGTAACTCAAGGTCTGTAACTCCACATTTCACAAATTTCAAAATTTTAGGTTTATCGCGTATAGGTTTTGAAGCATTTAATTTTAAGAATTTTTTAAGTATGTATTGTATTCTACAAACAATTACGAATAATTTGATACCTTAGGAAGAGGTAAGCTTTCAGAATAAACTAACTTTTAAAGATAAAACATTCTGCGATCTTGAGCGTAATTTTTATTCCAAAAACACCTTAAATGAGGGCACATTTGGAAAATACGGCGAAACGATACAAATCTTTCTATAACTGCTAGTCCTTATAAAATTACATATACCTGCAAAATGCTTCAAAAAATTGGAAGTGTGTAAAAACCCTGATTTACTACTTTTAATGATCCTCCTTTTAGTCAGAATATTTCGAGAGTAGTGTCAAAGCAACTTTTTTTCGACAAATGTTCTGATAGTTACTCTTACTTTTGCCCTATTGGCTCCACTTTTCGAGATAGCGGTACTTGAAACGTTGTTTAAATTTTAACTATTTTATAAAAAAGTCCCTGAATTTTAAAGATATTTTACTAAAATTGTGCACATAACCGTTTTTAATATTACCTTAACTATTCCATAAAATCGTAGAAATCGGTTCACTAAAACGTCTAGCTCCCATAAAACTGATTGATCAGAGACGTTGTTTTGCGTTATAACTCCTCCAATTAAACAGGTTTAAATTTACTATAGGTAGTATATTATTCAGATATGAAGTTAGAGTTATAGCGCAAAAACACATATCTGAGTAATCAGTTGTATTGGAGCTATATGATATAACGAACCTATTTCGATAATTTTAAGGAATAATTAAGGTAATATTAAAAAACTTGTATGTACAAAATTTTAGTAAAATCTTTTTGAGTAGTTATAATTTAGCTCCACATGATTTTCTTTACTTTTTTAATTTTAAGAGCAAAAATTGTCCAACACTAAACACTATGTGGTAACAAGTAGGGACTCGATATCGAACCGAAAGTATCGATATAGTACTCATTTAAAGTATCGCTGTAAAAATATCGGGCACCCATTAATATCGTAATAAAAAGACTCGATATTCAAAATATCGATACAAAAATCCAAAACATTAAATCTGAATATTGGTGTAATTTTTTATTAAAGAATTAACACTTTGCACTTTAATAAGTACATCACTGAAGGCGCGCCACATACCATCCTAAGACAGTACACATTTCACAATTCCCAGAGTTTTGACGTTTCATTTTATTTTCCAATACTTTGTCATACAAATGTATCATTATTCACATTAACTTTGTAATGTACATTTACGATTCGATACGATATAAGGGTTCTGGTACTCGATTCCAAAAAATATCGTTGGAAAACTTTCGAGTAAAAAGTATCGGTATCGAATGGCAAAAATATCGATATGGTATCATATCGTGTCGAAATTCGTGTCCCTAATAATAAGAATGATAGTATACAAGATTTCGCATTCCCGGCGGCGATTTCTCAAGTAAAAGTAAACAAAGCGGAATAGGAGGAGAAAAGAAACTGTCAAACAGTGAATTTTCTCAATATTAAATTTATCGTCAGGAAACGTGATTTTATTGTGTTAAAGAATTGAACTAAAATGTAAATGTATAAAATGGGAGAATTTTGTGGAAGTATTAGCACATTACAGTGCATCTAAAGTTTTTAACGCGTTGTTTACTTTTACTTGAGGATTGTCAAAATTGGCAAAACCCAAGTTAAAAGTTTTTTCTAGAGATTCGAATTAAAAAGTTTTCAGTTTCAGTCAGTGAAACCTTGCAGATTTTTTTTTGAATTTTTGCAAAAAGTTTGATCTTAAACCTGAGATCTACCACATTTTTTTCCAGAATCTACCACACAGAATTTTTATTAAGTCCGATCACTGGGCATGCCGTTGAATTTAGAACAGCTTATTCTTTTGTTTTCTATTTCATGGTTAGTCCTCGTGTAACTTTTGAAGCACCGGATGAAAATGAATTACACTTATGGTAATCGATTTATTAAGAGATTACGAATAAAATGATACAATTTGCATGATTAATTGTTTTTCTTCTTCATTTTTCGACAATACGTTATTGAAATCCTCCATAAGCTTAACTGCTCTTCCTTCCGAATCATTAACATCATTCATTTTATTAACTATATCCAAACCAATATTGTAGGAGGACTCATCCTTCCATTCTTCAGGGTTTTTTTTCTAAAAATTCTGTTGGTATACTGAACCTTTTAAAGAAATTTTTGGTTTTTTTGTGATATAAAGTCTTCAATGCTTTTATCTACATACAGGCTGTTATCATGTGGAAGAACTGTCTATTTTTGAAGTGAAACTTCTTAGGCGGCGGTATCGCAAAAATGGAGAG
>NW_023464292.1:0-1545 GCF_013731165.1 Rhagoletis pomonella
TTTTTTCCCTTTTGTGTATATTTGGCTATATAGATATACGTACTTGTATATATATGTATATTCTAGTTGGGTGGCGAGTAGCAAAAAAAACTTAATTATATGTGGCTATTGTAAATTTCGTATATTTTATGGTACGGGTGGTCTCATATATCACTGTCTTGTGATAGTGTATAGTGTGCATAATATTGCATGAGTTTTGCATAAAGTGTGTGGGGCACCTTATGTTTATGCATCGACACACGGTTATCGACTTTGATTTCTCTGCTCGCATCGGTGTGTTGTCATTTTGTTAATTTGTGTAATTACACGGCCTGCCACCCAAAACAAACACACGGTTATCGACTTTAGGCCATTTAGTTATGTTTTCACATTTTATTTATAAATGCTTTAGTGACTGCCAACTTGGCTGTGGCTAACAATGTGGCCGTCTAGATTTTTATACAAACTATCTTGAGAACAAAAACTAAATTATTCATTTCGATAAATAAACCGATTCAGATAAAAAGTTAGAACAAAGTATGAATTATTTGTTCGCATGGTGCGGAACATCGCAAGTGCTTATCAGCGTGCGAAAATAGGTTGTACAAACAATTCCCATTTGCTCATCCATCATCATATCATTTGTAGTTTTATACAGTTTTGTACATAGTCAGAACCAACTTTTAAGATTCACTTTCATTTTCCCCAACGAGAGACTGTTGATTTTCGTTTGTGACAATGGTACCATACGTTTTATATGTATGTAAACGTTTCGATTACGTGAAAAAAAATATATTTCTTTTTTCGTAAATTTTCATATTCAATTTAATTCAAAGACATGTACTACATACATACATATCTTTTTCTCTGCACAATTCATTTCGTTTGTTGTTTCGTCTGTAACTACTAAACTACTGTAGTGTACTATCGCAAAGTAAACTCAGCCGTTTTGTTTTCGTATTGCAACGAACTCTTGAAGGAATAAACAAAATGAAAGAGTAATGTGCATTATAGTTTATTTTCGTACACCGGTGTTTATATATGTGCTTGGGAGTATCACAACTTAATACTTTATTTGAAAATTACTAAGTTGGAGGGCCCTTCAAAATTTAATAACTCATGATTTTATTAAAAAAGAAAAGCACATTTAATACGCTTTGCTTTGTCCCGAACAAATCTAAGTAGTTCGCCGGTATCGAGTTGCGTAGTAGATTTTCAGTTTACCGATCGTAGGGGAGTCCGAACCCTGGCTGCGCTGTCAACCAAGAGCGTAAATTGAAATTTACGTTCTTGTATTAGAGATGTGCTGAGTCCACACATATGAGTACTCATACCTACTCGGTACCTATTTAAAAGTATCCAATACTTTCGACACTCGGTGTCGGACTATTATACAACTTCTAACAAAAACGACAGCCAAACGTATGGAAGCAATTTTTTTTGAGATAAAGCTCATTAACGAACTTTGAGGCGATGTCTTACAAATTCCAACTGGAATAAATAAATGAATATGTATACCTATATATATATATATATATATATATATATATATATATATATATATAT
>NW_023464292.1:1645-11324 GCF_013731165.1 Rhagoletis pomonella
TTTTTTTTTTTTTTAAGGGGCTATGCACGGAATTCTTTGTGAGTACGGAGTCCACAGCGCCTTCAGGGGGTACAGAACAAAAATTAAATAACTGAAAGTCATTCGTTGTCGAAATTTCAGAGAACGCTTCATTTTTATGTGAACCTTTATTATTCTTCTGCAAAAAAAACAAAATGGACCCGAAATTGTGCGACAGGTGATTTAAGTGTACTTATATTACTACTAAGGTATATTGCATTGCATCGGTATCGGTTACCAATACCGAAACTTTGGGTACCGAGTATTGGGCAACTCTGCACATCACTATTTTTTAAAAAATGACACTTTCATTGAGGGCAATTGCAGCACATATCACAATTTCCTGAATGGCCCGAGTGATTATGATGCGGTAAGTTGCGTATTTTTCTCATAGTATTTAATGTGATATTTTTTACCTTCTACTTTTAGCTTTCCTTGGAGATATTCCACCCAAAACCCTCATTCATCCAAGTACGGCACATTTACAACTCGTAATCGAGTTCGCCTGAAGGATGAATGAGGAATTTTAGTATGATGAATGGAAGTGCGTGGCTCTTGGGAACTTCGGGTATGCAGGCGATACTCGCAGCACAAATTCCTCTCGGAAAAAGCCAACCATTAAGTATCGTGAAATATGAATTAATATAATATGAATCTTTTATGTAAACCCTATTATCTTACTAATATCTTTTCGTTTCCATTTCAGATGATGCTGGATTTAGCTAAAAGTGGTTGCAAAATCGCGCACGACAAATCACATGCATTTGGCCAAAACTTCTGTATCGATTGTGCGAATTTGAAGTCTTGCAGGATCTGTATCGCACAGATAAACCTTGTGTTCCAAATTTTATAGAAGATCAGTCCTTTGACGAAATACGATGGATATGTTATGAAGCTAAAAAAAAAACTGTTTCGATCAGTTCGTTAAACAATTCGCCAAAGAAGCCATTGAAGCTAATAATAAAATGAAAACAATGGCGCAGATATCACCCCATGTAGTAGATATTATATGCCGATTGTATGATGCAACTTCAGAAGCCGCCACAAATGTGGGTTTGACTAAAAGTAATAAAACTAATCCATTTGGCCTTGAAATTAGCGTTGCCAGTGACACAGCATTGATATTTAAAAAAACCTGGCGCTACATCCAGCAGTAATAAAAATTTTGGTGATGCTTTTAACGATCATGGTCATACTACCAATGCCGGATGCGTATTTGGCGGAATGGCACCTTCGACTCCTGGAGGAATCCTTGGTGGAGGTAGGTCAGCTTTTAATTTTCAAAATCAGCAGTCTTCAGTTTTTTCTCAACAGCTTCCAAATGCTAGTTCCATATTCGGAGGAGGCGGCCCACAAAATCTATTTGGTCAAACGCTGACAAGTACTGATGTTACTGTTGGACGTTTTGGGCGCGCGCAGCAAGGGACCGGAGGTTTGTTCAGCCAATCATTATTACAGCAGCATCAAATTAAACCTTCGTCCATCGTAGGTTTGTGTTCTTCCCAAGCTCAACAGAACGCAGGTGGTAGTTTATTTAACCTAAGTATTCAGAAGCAGCAAATAACAAATGGGGGAAACGTTTTTACCCAATCCACGCGATCTCAACAAATGCAAACTCCGCCGAATTTTGGCATGTACCAGAGCAACAAACAGGAGGCGCAATCAGTTTTTGTACAGCAAAATGTTTTTTCACAACAAACCCCTGGTTGCATATTTGGTCAAGTGGCACAAACTACGTCTTCTGCCAACTTAATTTGTCTGGTAATTTTCCCCGGAATATGGTGAGTACTATAACCTTTTTATTATTATACTGCTTTTACACAGTTCAAGTATTGAATTCCATTCTGCTCGCATGTGGAAGAGAGGGGGTGAGAACAAAAGGGACGAGTACACATGCGTCTGTACCGTCAAGTCGTTTAAACTTTCTTGCTTTGCTTTTGGCATTTTCGTTGCTTCCCATTTAACGAACCAAACTTGACTTCAACAGAATTGAAACGTGTAAAAGCAAATAGAAAACACAAAGTACCTGAATCATGTAAATCGGGTGTAATGACGAAAGTCCATAACCATCCCTTGCGGTGATATGTAGGAGAGCGCTGCATGAATGCATTCAAACGGCATATGAATTATTCATACACAAAACGGATGAATAATTTTAGCTTAAAATTTTAATTATTTTTTTTTTTTTAAATCTGAGTGAACAGCTGTTCAGATCTATGTGTCGACAAAGTGAAAATAAATTGAATTGATATAAATGTCAACTCTTTGTATGAATATCCAGAAATATTTTTTCTTCGTACATATGTACAAACATACATATGTATGTATGTATGTATTGCTGCGCTCCTATTACATACGAGAAAACTTGTGTGCCGAAATGAGTTTGAATGATTTAAATGTTTTCCATTCATTCAGTCACATTCTTCCATTTAAAGGTAGACAATTTAAAACAAAATGTATATTCATAACTTACAAAATTCCAAACGCTGAGTATTTTGTAGGTGAAGTAAAATATTCAAATGTACTGTACTCTGTTTGGCTTGAAGTTTGAATGAATTCATGCAGCCCATATACATATTATGTAGGCAATTCTTCGATATAAAGATTGCGACACAATTGTATTAATTCCGCAAGGTTAGAAGGAATAAAAACATGTAGGCAACTTACCGCTCCTCCCAACCTTTTTATCCGAAAGCTTCTAATAAGATATACTTTAAATAAAATTAAAGGAATCTTGAATTTTTTGAATTTGGTGGACGTAGTATATTATGTTCGCGCAAACTCCATTCGTTTATAATGATTTCCTGGGGTACGTGTGTATGTGTATACATATCAAAAGCACGTATGCATTGTAACGTTAATTATAGCGTTTACCAAAATAAACCAATCGTTTCTGTTGAAACAATTCAGTTTCTTATCATTTAGGTAATTATCAAAATAATTCTATTCTTGTTTTTAACGAAAAGAAACGAAATTATTTTGATAAGTTATTTTTGCGCATCAACAAAACGAAATCGATTCATATAGTTTGTTGAGCATCTCGCAGTAATGATTTATATTCGTATGATAAAGTGGACTGTATTATGTTGCGAATTGTGGTTGTGGAATAAGTTAGGCTTTTACGAAATGGAGTCGTTACTTGGTTGCGATTCGCTGTGTTGTTGATCACAGGGGGGTAGTAGCACCAGCTTGACTACAGGTCTAGTAACCTGTCCTCTTTCAGTCATGAGGTCCACTACTCTTGCCCTATTGTCTGCACCTAGATGGACGTTAACTACCCTTCCGAGTCTCCATTCGTTTGGCGGCAGGTTATCTTCTCTGATGATCACGAGGTCTCCAATTTTCATATTGGCTTGCGGATATCTCCATTTGTTGCGTTTCTGCAATTCCGTGAGATATTCACTTTTCCACCGTTTGCAAAACGTGTGGTGTAGAGCCTTGAGCCTCTGCCATCGATTTACAATCGAGGCACGATTTTCATCAGCGTCTATTTCTGGTGGAGCTAGTATGTGTCCACCGATTAAGAAGTGGCCTGGAGTCAGTGGCTCCAGGTCTCCTGGTTGATTTGATGAGGGACTCAGGGGTCGAGAGTTGAGACAGGATTCAACTCTGCATAATAGGGTTGTAAATTCCTCAAACGTGTATTTGTGTTGGGAAGCAATTTTCGTAAAGTGGCTTTTAAAACTTTTAACTCCCGCTTCCCACAGTCCGCCCATGTGGGGAGCTGAAGCGGGAATGAAGTGCCACGAAAGCATTTGGTGAGCGTATTTCGCCAAAGTGTTATCGCGGGCGTCTTTTAAAAAGGCTTTTGTTTCGGCTCTCAGAGCTCTAGAAGCTCCCACAAAATTGGTGCCGTTGTCGGAATAGATATTTTTTGGACAGCCTCGTCGTGCGATGAACCTGGCAAATGCTGCTAAAAACGACTGAGTGCTCAAGTCCGAAGTGGCTTCCAAATGGATTGCCTTTGTTGCGAAGCATACAAATAGGCAGACATATCCTTTTGACATGCGACAACCTCGGCCACTATAACTTTTAATGTCAAATGGCCCTGCGAAGTCGACTCCCGCATTTGTAAACGCTCGCGAAAATGTCGTTCTTTCCTTGGGAAGAATTCCCATTAACTGAGTTTGCGCGCGTTTGCGATAAATCGTGCAAGCCTTACAGTTATGAATTGTGGACCTAATCAAGTTTTTGACCCTAGGTATCCAGTACTGTGTTCGGATCAAGCGCAGCATGAGCTGATTCTCACCATGCAGGGAAACTTTGTGAATAAACTGAACTATGAGACGGGACAAGGTGCAATTATAAGGCAGGATGATTGGGTGACGCGCGTTGTAGGCGAGATCACGAGATGCTCCCAGCCGTCCACCTGTTCTCATTATACCGTCTTTGTCGATGAATGGGGTAAGGGGCAATACTTCACTTTTAGAACCTACTGATTTTCCTGATACTAATGCTGAATATTCCTCACCATAATGCTGCTTCTGGCAAACTAGTACTAAGCGTTGGGTCGTTGCTTTAATTTCATCAGCTGAAATTAAACAAGATTTCGCTTGAAATGAAGCTTTGGTATTTGGACGGGTTCTTTGGGAGAATCTCATTACGTATGATAGCACTCTCAAAGCTCTTGGAAATTCAGAAAACCTATCAAGAATATCAGTCTTACTATCCATTGTTGTTATATGAACTTGTACCCTTTTTTCTTCAACGGTTGTGTTATAGTCCTTTCCTTGAGTGGGCCATTTTGAGTGGTCTTCTTGAAGCCAAGAAGGGCCCTCCCACCACAGGGAATTGTTTATTAATTCTTGCGCCGTAAGTCATCTGCTGGCTAAATCTGAGGGGTTTGACGTTGAGTCCACATGACGCCAGTTTTCTCCTCCCACCTTCTCAATTATTTTGGTCACTCGATGGGCTACAAATGTCGACCATGAGCATGGAGGCTTGCGTATCCAGGCAAGCACGATGGTGGAATCCGTCCACATCTGAGTTGTACGATGGGCTAAGTTCAGATTATCCGAAATCGATTCCAGGGTTTCTGCCAACAGGACCGCTCCACAGAGTTCTAGGCGTGGTAAGGAAATTGTTTTAACTGGTGCTACCCTAGTTTTTGATAGTAGCAGGTTGATGAACACTTTGCTGCTTATTTCGACACGCAAGTAAATAGATGCTGCGTAAGCCTTCTCTGAGGCGTCGCAAAATCCGTGAATTTCGATCTCGGCCACAGGGGAAAAGTGTACCCAACGTGGAATACGAATTCTTTCGATACTGTCGTAGCTTTCCCTAAAATTTTTCCAGCGGTCTAGAGTCGTAGGTGACACGATTTCGTCCCACCCTGTTCCTTCCAACCAGATATTCTGCATCAAAATTTTCGCAGTAATTACCACTGGTGCAAGCCATCCTAGAGGGTCGAATAATTTGGCAATAGCCGATAGTATTTGCCTTTTAGAATAGCTAACCTGTTCCTCTATTGGCTTGGCTGTAAAGTAAAAATTGTCAGAGTGGGCATTCCACCTGATACCCAAAGCTTTGACTGTGCTAGTGTCTTCAAAGTCCAAGAAGTCTTCTTTCAGTAGATGGGATTTTGGTATTCCCTCTAATATTTCATTGCAATTGGACGTCCATTTCCTCAAGGGGAACCCAGCAGACTGCAATGCACTTGTTATTTCGGTTTTCGCCTTGATAGCAGCTTCGATGGAGTGACCGCCAGCTAAAACATCGTCAACATACATGTAATTTCTTAATATGTCCGACGCCATGGGGTGTGACTGTTCTACATCGTCAGCTAATTGGAGCAGGGTTCTAATCGCGAGGTAAGGGGCGCAATTGACCCCGAAAGTCACCGTATTAAGTTCAAAAAGACTAATTGGTTCTGTTGGGCTTGTGCGGAAAACTATTCGTTGATACTTGCTATCGGTAGGATTAAGTAAAATCTGGCGATACATCTTTTCGATGTCGCTATTAAAAACATATTTATAAAATCTCCACCGAAGTATTAAGATGGTGAGGTCATTTTGCAGTACTGGACCAGGATGAAGCACATCATTGAGACTCACCCCATTAGCTGTCGGACACGATGCATTGAACACCACCCGTACTTTGGTGGTGGTGCTTTCTTCCTTCCGGACGGCATGATGAGGTAAAAAATAATTTTCACACTCATCAGCTTGAATATGGCTGGAAATTCGCGTCATATGCCCTAAAGTTTCGTACTCGGACAGTACCCTATTATACTCCGTTTGTAGGAGTGGGTCCTTTGCTAGACGCGTTTCATTGCGAAAGAATTGAGAGCAAGCGCTCTTGAGAGAGGGTCCTAACCGCACGCTCCCTGGAAAATCCATTTTGAATGGCAACGATACTGTATATTTTCCATCTTTGTTCCTTTTAGTTGTGCGTTTGTACAGGTCCTCGCAGTAAACTTCCTCTCTGGTGTATGTATGGTTCTTTGGGATGTCCTCTAATTCCCAAAAAGACGCTAATTGTTTGTCTAGAGTGACTTCGTTGAAGAATGAAACGCATTTATTCGTTGGCCCTGTTGCCTCAGTTTGACCGGTTAGTATCCAGCCGAATACAGTCTCTTGCGCAAGCAGGGTACCTAAAACATTCTTCTGTATGCCACTCAATATTATTTGGGCGTAAATATCGCCGCCTAGTACAAGATCAACTTGCTCATTTATGAAGAATCTCTTGTCAGCTAATACTAAATCCGGAAACGCTTGCTTTGTCATAGCATTGATCTGGCAAGTCGGCAGATTTCCTGTAAGCTGTGGTAGAACCAGGACAGTGGTATCTATTTTTATTAAAGGGTCAATCGGTGACCGCAACTGTATTAAACACGCTTCTTTGACTTGGGCTGAAACGGTGTTGTTGATGCCTGACACCTGAGCATTCAAACTTTTGGATGGTAGGTTAATTCGGCGTTTAAGTCTTTCTGATATGAATGAACATTCCGAACCGGAGTCTATTAGTGCACGGGCTGAAAAATTAGTATTATTGAAGAAGATATTGACACGTGCCGTTCCTAATAGGACTCCCTTGTTCGTGTTGGCAAAACAGGACTTAACGTTATTAACCGGACTCCTATTTCCTTTTTCAGAGTTGCGTCTGGCCTGGGCTTGCGCAGAAGTTGATGGCGTGTCATCTGAAAAATTTGGTTGTTGCCTTTGGTTCATGGCTGCTTTTGGCTGAGCTGCTTGATTATGCAGGAGCGTGTGGTGCCTTTGGTGACAGGTGCTGCAGTTAAATGAGCACGTACACCTTGACACAGTATGTCCAAAAGATAAGCAGTTCAAGCAGCCACGATTCTCCTTAATGAAGGCTATTCTGTTTGACACCGTGAGTTCGAGAAATTTGTGGCATTTCGATAATTTGTGGTTACTGCTTTTGCAGAATACACACATGGTTTTGGCTACAGAAGCTTGAAATGCGCCAAGTCTTTTTTGCGGTGTTTCATTTGTATGCCTACTATTGTGGGGCTTTGGGATTTTGGTATGTTTAATACCTGTTATGCCCGAGACGGTTTCAAGAGTTTGGAATCGGTTGGACAGAAATTTGTCCATATCCTCCCACTTGGATATTTCCGTCTTGTTCTCGATCGTTTGTTCCCACAATGCTAGGGTACTTTCTGGCAACTTCGTTGAGCAGAGATAAGTAAATATTGCATCCCAGTTTGATATGTCAATTTTATGGCTTTTTAATGATGAGATGCAATTATTTATATCTCGCTGTAGTTTCTTAATCGAGATTCCGCACTCGTTTTCTACCGACTTTAAATTAAAAAGAATTTGTAACTGGGAGTTTACGAGAATACGTTTGTTCTCGTACCTATCAGTTAAATTTTTCCATGCAGTGGCAAATCCCTCGTTAGTAAGTGGGCATTTTTGTACGATATCTTTGGCCTCCCCCTGTGTTTTTTGGTTGAGGTGGAATAATTTCTCAACCGGGGTAAGGCGCTTATTCAGTATATATATGGCCGTAAACATGTCTCGGAATGTTGGCCAAGAGAGGTAGTCGCCTTTGAACACGTCCGTATCGCACGGGGGGCAGATGTATATTGTGTTCCTGGACAGACACGCCCTCTGTATCTTTTTCGCCCTTGACTAACTTTGCCTGGAAATCTGACATGTTCGACATGCAGCGCAAATAAACAGAATAGGAGCTCTTATACCTAGGTTTAACCGTAGAGACTCCTTTAGCGTCTAACGTGTCGGAATGCACTAATTCTTCGTAAGCAGTTTTTACCTTTCTCCATATTGCCTTAAGTTCCTCTTGCTGAAGAGTGAGGGTATATTTTGTGTGGTCAATTTGGGCCGTGTCATTATAGTCGGCCTCAAATTCTGCCACAGCATCAGTTAATTTTATGAATTTATCCATTTTGTTTATCGGAACAAAAATTTTGCAAACTGACAGGTATTATTTAGTACAGAAAAACCACTGAAGACCAAGATTCAAGTACGACTTCACTTGAGAAAAATTCTTAGAGACCACCACAATCCCAGATTTTAATACAAGAATTTCTAGTGTACCTTCACACGTATCAAGATATATTCTTTTATTTGTGATAATATATATATGTATGTATGTTTTAAAGGTTATACGTATGTATGTATTTGTAAGTATATATATATATTTTACTTTTTTCTTATGATTGCAGAATCTAAAAAAGCTCGCCACCCAACTCTCAATTGTAATTGAGCTATTAGTCTACTTATTCCGAAGAGACTTCTTATTTGTCCAATATTGTATGCCGCACGCGAATAGTGATTTTGTGGATGAAAATTTAAAGTGAACTCAAAATTGCCAATCAAATTAATAACAAGTGGGGTTAGAATCAAACTCCGTGATGTGTTAGTGTTGATGTACATACATACATGTGTATATGTGCGTAAAGAATTGAAAATGCAACTCGAACTAAAATACAATAAACGTGATGAAAGCCAAAAATCATCGAATTGAATATGTATTTTGAAGATATTGGAAAATAATTTTGAGCCCCGAAACTTAGTGAAAAAAAGTGTGTTGCAGTGTTGTTTAAAAGAATAATTACACAAACAACTCACGTGGAAAGTTTTTACTAAAATCGCTGTCGCGCGCACTGGTGTTTGTCTTGCATACCCGTATGTATGTATGTACCTATGCTCACACGTTTGTTTAATGATTTGACAAATTATATTAATAATTGAAATTCACTGTTCACGATTTTCCACAAAATCACTATCGGTTATTACTGGCTTTTAAGTGCGCGAATTTTTCGGTATTTATCGCGTTTTCACCAATAATACATAAAATAATGTGCTTGAAACGACAACCACGTACCTTTGTAATTAGTTTTTTGAACTTTTGGTGACTTGTGCTGTTTGCTGGACAGATTTGCGCCTTTATGTGTCGCTGTGTTGGTTTCTGGTGAGCTGGTGGTAATATGAGCGCTTTTGTGTTGTTGCCGCACCGTGTATCTCGGTCCTTTGGCTCCTTATTATTTCGTATGGACAGACGTCTGCTCGATCAAGTGTATTAATCTGGGGCGTTTTTGTCTGGGGCGTGCTTCCGTGACCTTTTAATATATATAAATGGTGGTTACTTTTAATTCCGGCGTAGTTGGACCATGAACGATCGGTGAACCAATGGGTCGCAACTCCCGCAGTGGCACCAATGTCAATTGAAAAAA
>NW_023464293.1:0-11320 GCF_013731165.1 Rhagoletis pomonella
AAATCAACCGAATGTGCTAGTTACTTTAAATTTGCACTTTATTTTACTAAAATTTTTAGTTTTTAAAGATGCTAACTAAAAAGTTAAACATTTTTGCGAAAATTTGCAGAATTTTCATAATTTTTGCATAAAGTATGAAATTTGGATTTAAATGGTGTTTTTTTAGTAACCAGCAACACTTTCATAAAAAAACAAACAATAAGCATTAAAGAAACTAAAAAAAATAGCCAAAACTTGCTAAAATCTCACGTCCCAGTTTATATGAATTTGGGTCACTGTATATTCGCTTAAAATAAAAATCATTGAAATCAGCCCAGTATTTTTGGACTTTTCGGATTAGAAAAAATTTTCTTTCAATTTTATATAACACAGTCAGACATGAAAATTTTCTTCGAGATAAGGCTAGCCATTTCTAATAGATTTTGGGTCGCTAAACTTGTAAAAATGGAAGCATATTTGAATTTTAATAAAATAAAGCCTATAACAAAATCGGCTAAATCTAGCCGGAAACCGTGTAATGTGGCAACACTGACGTTAATCTTGAAAACTACTGAACGAATTTGATAACATTTTTTAATAGATGTATTATCTTTCGGCCTGAGAATTTCTATAGGGTTGCCATCTGTCCAAAAAATTATAAGATCCGCACCGTTTGTTGGATTACAGTGTCAAATGACCATTTCAAAAATTATAATATCTTCACAGTTAGTTGGACTAAAAATGAGGAGCAAAGTGTAAGGATACGGTCCGCGGATATGCAATAAGGTTTTATTTTTTAGTGGGGTTGCCACCTTTTTAAAAATCATATATATACGAATTTTTTGTTAATGACATCAGATTTGCACAGTTCCTTCAATTTACAAAAAAGAAGGTGTTAAAAGCTTGGCCTATAGATGTGCAATAAATTTTTATTTTTTTGTAAGGGTTGCCCACTGTTTGAAAATTCGAAAAGAAAGAGTGCTAAGAAATCTTAAGTTTGAATTTTTAAGCTATTTTTGAGGTATTTGAAGGAGATTGGTATCCATCGAAATACGTTTGAAAGGCTTTATTCAAAACTATATTTAGTAGGGTTGCCACATGTTTAAACAAGTAAATTCAACCTGAATTGTGGCGATAAGGTAATTGAAATATGTATCGCAATATGGGTGCCACGCTAAAGGGGTTTAAGCAAGTTTTAAAAAAGTTTTGAAAAAGGTCATCGTTCAAAAGCAAAATATATTGGGAGAGGGGAAGGCGGGGTGTAGGGGTTATCTGGTCGGCCCAAAAGTTTTACCATAACTTGCTAATAGCATGAAGAACATATGTACCAGGTTTGTAAATGATAACTTTGTTTTTAGAATTTATGTCAAAAAATTGAAATTCCAGCCAGTGGGCAATTGGATAAAAATATTATTATTTTTTGATTATTTTTAATACTAATCGGTAATTATTAATTTAAAAGTGGAAGTAATTGTAATTAATCATTTAGCAGTTTTAAACCAAAAAAATTAAATCGGTAATCATTACTTAACTGGCTTATGAAGATATTAACGGTACTATTAAATTTGTATAAGAGAATAGAAGTCGAATTTGTTTTTTGCTTAAAAATTTTTTGTATTTTTAAATGTAATTCATCTACATATGTATTCATTAACCAAACCAAACGTTTGTAACGTTAGTTAACAACTAAAGAACAAAAAATGTAAATTTGTATAATATTTACATACATACAGTGGTCGAGAAAACTTTTGTCGACACGAATTTTGACAAGTTTTCACAATTATTTTTAATTTTTTTTTTTAATTTGAGCTATTTTTTTAATATGGTTCATTATTTAACAAACCGCATACAAATCCAAGTTCCAAACTTTGTGCAATATTTAAAAAAAAATTCAACAAACTTTTTTAATTCGATTTTCTATAAAGATTTTCGAAAATTTTGTAGCCCACTCAATTCTAGTATATTAATAAAAAACAAGTTTGAAGTGACTAAAATTTTTTTTTTAGAATTTTTTTACCGAAGGTTTTGCGGTTTTCTTCCATATAAAAATAAATTGTTTATTCGTTATATAAAAATGTGGCCAAGAAAATTCTAAAAAAATGAACGGTAATTTGTATAATCTGCAGGGTTGCATTATCAGTACTTTTATTTGTAGTTGCATTTCTTATACCACTTTTTTTAACTCATTATGAAATTAGTGAAGCAACAAAAGGAAAAATTCTGTTTACACCTAATTCCTGACAAAAAAAAGTTCAACGCCCGATTTCCCACGTAAACTGAAATTCCCCACAAAAACGATTCTTTCCCCGATTCCCCACACAAACTGAAATTCCCCTCAAATTGGGGATTCCCACGAGTTGGCTTCCCTGATTCCAGAGTTGCCATAAATGCTAGCAGGTATATACATAAGAGCGTGACTACAGCGTATAGGAAGCAGACAGAAAGCGACTAGTATAGAGATCAATTGCCTTAGCAAACTTTATAAATGTATAGCGACTTGTGGTAAACACATGAGTTATTGCTCAGTTAATAATTTTAACACATGAATGTAATAATTAAACTATTTTACGTCTACTCGCTGTTGTAATCTCGAAAGTTTTGAAAAACCTGCTTGGGAAGAAAATTCGTTTTAAAGTTGCAATGGCTTGGAATTTTCTACAAAAGACAATGTGAAATGAAATGAAGAATAGTGCCACACCAAAATGGTTTTGCCAAGTTGTGTGCCCACATTACTCTCCTTAAATGAGGCTCTGTAGGGGAACCCGAATAGTCGAATTTAATATGATTGATGATACGAGGTATGTTAGTCTCCATCACGTCACGGGAATTATTCCTTGAAAAAAACTGAAAATTCAATACAATTAAAACTGACCTTGGGATGACCTTGACATGACCTCTAAATGACCTTCCGGAATAAAGGGATCCCCATACTCGAATTTAGCGACAACAAAAACGAAAGAAAAAATTTTTTTATTCAATAAATTTTGTGTCCTATTTGACCCTCAAATGATCTTGAACCTGACATTATGGAGGTAAACGGACCTCGGATTCGGGTTTAGCGAGTCTAAAATCCCACATATACCAAACTTGACTTTGAAATGACCTCGAAACTGACGTGATGGGAGCTAACTGCTTCACGTTCAGCGCGTCGATTAACATAGGGATAATAGAGGTTGGGTTCAATATGTAGAAACTTTTTTTTTTTTTACCAGTGTATTGAATACGGCGCTGTGGCTATGCCAAATATACAACGAATTGGCCGACGGAGACCAATGATGAGAGTGAGGGATTTTTCACCATACGTTTCTATCTTGCAGCCGTTTGCAGGGTGCAGTAGGAGTAGCGTAAGTCGAGTTCCTTCGGTTCGTGATGAACATCCGTTCCCGGATCGAACACCATACGGAAGAAAATTACGTGATACAGTAGATGGACGGAGGTCTTCATCCTTAAAGGCATGGATTAACACACCAGAGAAGCCAACCCAACGGAACAACCACTGAATAAGAACTAATTTGCCTATCAACCAGGAAAATCCATTTAAACTGTCATCTGGAGTCCAAGAACATAGCCCTTTGTGCCTTTAGAAACACAAAAGAATTTAGTACAGCCATAAGTGATTGCCCTTAAGGGGGTGTACTCTCTTCTCTCATGTGGACTATGGTTACAGACGAACTCCTCTTCATGGTGAACGATCACGGTTTCGCAACACAAGGCTTTTCAGACGATCTGATGATCTGTGTAACAGGGCTGTATGGCGACCCGATCTCCATTACGCAAAGATGATGTGACACCAAAGCATTATCCATTTATCCTCCTAAAACTACTCTTGTTCCGTTTACGCGGAGAAAAATGTTATTCATGAAGGAATTTACTCTGGGCTACAATAGAATACGTCTTTCAAATGATGCAAAATACCTCTAACTACATCCGAATTAAAAACCGAAAACATGACAGGCCACATGAAGGTCCTAATGAAATTCCAAATTACCCCATAATGCTTATGAGGGTCGCAGTAGCTCCACAACCAGTCATTTCTATTAGGTAGATATTAGGTATCTATTACGGCCCGAGCATACTGGAGTATAAGAAACTCTTACACCTACCCAGAAGATGAACATTGGTACACTGAAGGTTCAACACTTGAAGATGGGAAAACTGGAGCTGCTATATTTGGGTCAAATTTTAAAATATCGATAACAATTACTCTACCATTTTCCAAGCGGAGACTCATGGGATAGAGACAGTGTTGCCAGAGAAAAATTTCGTTTGGAGCTAAAGCGGTCGGTAAAAGAGCTAAATAATACTAATAGTAGCTAAAATGAAGAGCTACATATTTTTGCTAAGGTTGAGCATTTATTGACGTAAGGTTGTTTTTACATTATTGGCAATTTTAATAAAACCAACGAATTTTATAAGTTTAAGTGCTGAAAAAATCTTTTAAAACCAAAATAAGGTGCATATATTTCGAATTCGTTGCTATGGCACTTATAACAGTGAACCAAAAATACCTTACAAACTGTTCAAGTCTGTAAATTCAGATATTTGAATTGAAAAATTTGTTCGCAAAATTTTCCGGAAAGTTTTACTTCCAGCTCTCCTTAAAGGTAAAATTAGTAAGTAAAACAAAATCCACGCTATCAGAAAAAGGATTTTCTTTTAATTAATTTTTGAATTCTTTAACCTAGATCCAAGAGTTTATGGTGGATACACTGCATCTCGAAATGTTCCATTTTATCAACGCTTAAGTTTTGGCTTATATATACCAAATACAACTAAAACTTTCTGGAGCTACAAAACTGCTAGATAAATTTGAAAAGAGCTAAAAAAAGAGCTAGGAGCTAAAACCCAATTTGCGGAGCTAAATAGAAAAATAAAGAGCTAAATTTAGCTCCAAAAGCAGCAAAATGGCAACACTGGATGGAGATCTGTGACAGATAATTCCTCAGAAAAGGCGTAATTTCTAAAACATCTGCATTAAGTCGGACAATCAGGCGGCCTTTCTGGCGCTGAAGTTCCACACAATAACATCAAAACTGGTCTATCTATCTATCTGGGAAGGCTAATTTCAATATTATTTGGGGGAACCTATAAAAAGTTCGTGTCCATATACCAAAATGTGGTAAAAATCATGAAATCGTTTTTAAAACTGCTATAAATCAAAAACGAATAATTCGATTGTTCATTTGTTTTGTTGTTAGTGTATATGTGCGCTGTTCGCTAACTCCAGTAAACACGAATAATTAAGCAAAGATAAAATCAAAAACGTATTTGGTGTTGATTTGTCTATATGCTGACTTTATTTTTTTGTTGCCCAAATTTTTTTGTATTTTCCACTACCACAAACATGCAATTGCACCACATCAATAAACAATAATAATCTCGGGAACGGCAGTTCGGATTTTCATGAAATTTTTTTATAAATAGATATCAGCAACCACCATTTCAAGGGCCCAAAAATTTACTTTTTTTCGGTAGGTGGAACAGCGAGACCGGTCTGTCTGAAAAAAACCTTATTTATGATGAGATTTTCTGGAAATTTTTAACGTAGATGTGCCATATATCGCACATGATCTTCAAAAGTGACACAACTCAAAATTTGGCATTTTTGAAATTATACACTAAAAATGTACACACAGCTGTTATTTACCTTTCAGCAAAAGCTGGAGAAATTTTTATTATAATTTTTTGAAAAATCCTAAGGTAAAGTGTAATTTTGAGTTGTGTCTCCTTTGAAGATCGTCTGAGATATGTAGGATACTTTTTTCTGATGGGTGGACCAGGGACCGATCTATTAGAAAATATCTTATTTATGGTCCGATTTGGTTAAAATTCGGTACACGTATTATAGATATACATGGATAGAAACGCTCGTACTCCGAAAGTATTCAAAGCGGGCCACGATGCTGGTAACAGAGGAAGAGGACGGCCACCTCTGCGTTGGAAAGATCTGCCCGTCATCGATAAAAATTAGAAAAGACAACGATTTGTTCGAGATTCGCATGGTGATTGGATCTGAATCACCTACAAATGAAGTGATTTGCTCTCAAACTTTTGTCTTTAGACGGGCTTGCCGATACACTGAAAAATGTATCCCGTCTCCAGACGTTACTTAAGTACCCGCATCGAGGTACTTAAGCGTGTTCTTTTAAATACCCAACCCGTTTAAGTACCTCAAAAATCTGACATTTTTTGTAAGGTACTTAAGCGGGGTTTACTGTATTTGCATTTTTATGGAACGCATAAAAAAAATTATTAGTATTAGTTAAACATAAATTCAATTGACACTTTGTGCACACAACTTGAGTTTCAGATTTGCATGATGGCAATTTGCACGTCTTTTTAGATTTCCTGTCAACAAACTTGGGCCAGTGGCTGGTCTGATCCAAACGAACTTCATCCGGGGGTAGGTAAGATCTCGTTGGCTTACGTTTTGCGGTCACCGCAACAGTGGATGGCCTTCCTACACTTCGTGTTTCAAGATCTGTATATTCGCATAACACCTTTACAATGGCGATACGAAAATCAGCTAATTAAATTATTTTGTCTTCTCCATGAATTCTGCGATATAACAGATATGAATTCACCAACGCCATGTCTAGAAAATGATAAAATAAACGATGTGAATAGCTGTTGGTTTTTATCCGGATATGATAGCGGCCAACAGGCCGTCCATTAAATCAACGCCCCCATATGACGACTGTACATAATCTGTATATAATATGGAAATCAAAAGATTTGTTCTATACATAGATGTTAAAGGGTATGACTGAAACCCATACCTCTGGTAATTTCAGGGCAATCAATTTCCACGTACTCTTTCTTTTTACGATCATAACGAACATCTGCAATAGGGGAATTGTCATTGCTTAAAAGTATTTTAATCCGACGTAAGATGACAATAAAGCGAACGTTTTTGTTCTCCTTCCATTGAACTGTTGTGATTGCCACTCCATAAGCAGAACCCACAAATTCGATTGATTCACCTCGTCTCATCTTTGTATCTGCATCAGCTGGAAGTTTACAATTCGGCATACGATCTCGTTTTACAGTAGCAAGGTACCAAGACAAAGGATTGCTTGTGATCGTAACAGTACAGCTGGAGGTATAGATGTGTAATAGTTGCCAAAGTAAATTATGTGATTCATGAACCTTGGAACTGTTGTTGAAAGACGAGCGACCACATTTGATGTTGCACCTAGATCAGGATATCCAGCTGTAACTATATTATCACCCGCACCGGTATATACCTCAAAGCGATTGAAAAACCACTGGAATCATAGTACAAAGAGCTCCATACCCCATTTACATAAGTGGCTTCTTTGGCATATACTGTCTGTCAACTGACAAACGTGGATTCTTTCGAACGGGGTCGAATTTTTCATTTAATTTATTAGTAATCGGGCGCAATTAAATTAAGGTATCGTATCCAGTTTCGTTCTTTTTTTTCGTTAGTGAAAAATCGTTGAAAGTCAAGCGTGCACGAATTTGGAAAAATTGTTTGATGTCATTGTTGATCTGATAGCATCAAGAGAATTTTCACCCAGCAATGTTCTGCATTTGGGTAAGGATACACTGACATATGTATGTATATATCAAAATGCCAATATATTGACGCACTTCCAAAGGAGTAACACTAAACGTGGCGTTGATGTTCTTTGATCTTTCAATCAAGCTTGAAAAATTTGCGATCATCTCCAACATACTATCTTCCATAAAGTAATTGAAGCGATGCATCACCGCGGAATGCCACCTGATTTAAGTGCAGTTTCGATTTTCCTGCAACATCGTGAGCACTTGCAAAATTGCGCAATTATTGACCGTATGTGCGTCCGCATAATTGCGCAATTTATTTATTTATTTTAATTAATGATTGAATTTCGTTGTTTTTCTGAAAAATTATATTTGTATCATATAGTTATAACACACTGGTGAAAAATGCCTATCAGGTCTTCGGATTACTGAATTTTCAAAATTTTCAAAGTACTTAATTTTTAATTTTTATTTTACATAGTTGAAAGTCACAGCAAGTTTGAATATTTTCTCAGGTTTAGATAATAACAAAAATTCCAAAATTTTGAATTTTATGAAATTATTAAATTTCTTGAGATTTTTTTAGGATATTTTCAAAAAATTTAAAAACTATCGAAATCTGGGAGATTCTAGAAATTTTAGTAAAACGAGAATATTTTGAAATGTACAAAATTATTGAGATTTTAGAAATTTTTATTTTTTCCAAAATTTTGAGAATTTTATTTATTCTGAAATCCATCCTAAAATGCAAAGATGTGAAACATCACAAATTCTCGAAAAATTCTTATGTTCATGGTACTTGTGTATAAAACCTAGAAAATTCTGAGAATTCTAAAATATATTAACATTTTTGAAAAATTCCAAAAATTGTCCACTCTTCTGAACATTTATTTTGTGCTTTGTCGGTTCAGTCTACTAGGGGGTTAAGGCATCAGTAATTTTCGGTTTTTGTTCTTCACATCAGGTCCGCGCGTATTTGAAGAAAGCCGCATCCTTCGCTTCCACCAGGAACCCGCCATTCACCCATATTTGGAAATTTACCCTTTTTATGAAATTTGTGGCTACTACGCTTAAAATTTTAAATTTTTGTCACCAAAACTACACAAAAATTGCGACTTTTTACCATAATTTGACTGCAACTTTGTGCAAATTGTTACTGTTGGCCCTTGATATACGAATGGTCGGTTAAAGACACACTCCAGAACAGATCAGATTGATAAACACTGTTACACAATTAATATGCTTATATCAAGAAGGCGAAATCCCACTTACGATTTAAATCCTAAGAAGAGCAATTGACATGTTAGGATGACGTTTAAAATTTCAAAATAATGTTTTTAACTAAGTTTACAATGTGTATACTCAAGGCTGCAATCTCGTTAGGAAATGAGGTGGATAGATTGATAAAGCCGAAAATTGGCTGTTATCCTTCATCAAAACAGGCATGTTTGTTGACCAAATAAATAATTTTATCTGCAGAAAATAGATAACGGATTGGAAAAAAATAATCATCGTGTGCACCCTGCTTTCATAACCTTAGTAATAATAATGCGGTTGGTGTTTACGCTAAACTTTTGCTAGGAGCTTTCCAATGAGCTTATTTACTAACACTCGACCTCTCCAACCCTAATGGGTTAAAACCGAATGATAATAGTGTGTAAGCTGGTATAATACGTATATATATTCACCACAACAATTCTTTTTGCATGTGATTAGTTCATAATTTGACGTGAAGTCGTGCGGTTATTTAGTGAAGAGTTCCAAATTTATATTTATCGAAATACGGAATCAGCGCTATCTAATGATATAAAAATCTTTCAACATTGTTTTATCGTGAAAAAATCCAAATCAACTGTTGACGCGGACGTTGTCTAATTCTAACCGCGACACATACATACATACCTATATATGTACATAGATGTATTATGGGCTGGGGAGTTCGTCGTTTGATATCATGTTTGTTCTAAAATACCTTGTTTTTCCCCAACAATAACAACCCATTGATTGCATTTTGTTGTATGTATGCACATACATACATACCGATTTGTTTTAAAATAAAACTTGTTTCCATTTAATAAGAAATATGACATCATTTGTCTAGCTGTGTTATTCGCATTTTGTGATGAGTACTCATTCCAACTAATGATTCGCTCCGTCATGTTGGCGGTCTAATCAACGCACACGTACTTTGCTTTATTTGTGTTTGACTAGTGCACGTTTAGTTTCGTCACTGTTTCCTCTCTGAATTTATGTAGAAACAGCTGATACGATGCGTTTGCACATACCTTTGTAAATGCATATGTATGTATGTAAATTCCTAAAAGTGTATACGTATTAGGGTGGGTTTTAAAAAAAATTAAAATCTAATTTTTGTATGGGATACCCCCTTATTTTGTTCTATATACAAAATAAGGATTTACACGCAAGGTTTGAAAAAAAATTCAATCTGATAAATTTTACATATTAGATAACAATTCACATAACTATGCTCAAAAGGCTGTCATTTGTGTAAGTTCGTAAGTGTGCAGCTTTTTTAAACTGTTCTCTAAGCTCTAAATCAAAACGGTTTACAAATAATATGTACATGTGAAGTTGGTATGGACTTCCTGAGTGCAAAATGAATATTTTCAAGTCCGATCTTGGCAAGTCCGATCAATAAAACGGTTAAAAAATCATAGTTGTCTCTAAATTTTTGCGACAAAAAAAAATTAACATTTTCGAATCATGGAAGCGACCTCAAAATATTATTTGGAAATTTTCATGGATGTCTTTACTTTGTACGTAGAAAAGGAGTCCCATACAAAATTTAGATGTTGATGTTTTAAGGGCCACCCTGATTCACATGCATATACATATCTATAAGCACATGTAGGTATAGATATATCGCTGGTTTGCTGAAAGAACGTCATTAGCCCAAAAACTTTTTTATATACATACATACGAAGGCAGAAATGGAGGCTGCATTTCAAAATGTCAAAATACAAAGCATCAGTCTCTTTTATCTCCAAACTCCAGTAGATTGTAACCCCACGTCTCCATTTTCTAATAAATGTGTCTTAGCAACCGTCAAATTTCTGTTTTAACTTTGTCCCGTTTTTTTCATGCTTGCTGTCTTAACATACATATCACTTGCAAAACGGAATCAAGCCAATCAGATCGATCTGTACCCAATGTAGATGGCGCGGTAAAATGAAAACTGAGTAATCAAACTACGAAATGACAGCTGATGTTAAGACAGCGATGATGAGAAATTCGGCAAGACAGATATGGAAATTTGCGGTTTCCACTTGACATTTCTGTCTTACCACAGCTTTTTTTAGCAGAATCTGTAGAAGGTAGAGACGCGGGGCAATGTCAAATGTGCGCAACCACAATTTTATGCAAGTTAGACTTTTTCTTCTAATGCGGTTTGGAAATAAAAGAGACTGAGGCTTTGGAGTTCACCCGAACTTGTTCAAAAAATTCATAGAGATATCTGTCAACTGTTTGTCATATAAACTAGTAGATGTTTAGTTTTACAAAACCTTTCCAAAGTAAGAAACCAATGTAAGGTTTGATTCAGTTTTATCCTCGGGATTAAATCTTACCCTCATGCTTATTATATTTCTTTGTTATTATTTATTTATTTATTTATTTTTTAATGCGGAATACCTTACTATCTGAGCTAATTAGTTTGAAGGTCATATAAATTTTAAAAGCTACTTGAGAAAACGCCACTGAGGCCCAATTTCAGATGGTGTATTTAAGTAGAGATTGTTGATTAACTTCAAAAATTCATTTTTATATCACCTAAATGGCGAATATTGGCTAT
>NW_023464294.1:0-11319 GCF_013731165.1 Rhagoletis pomonella
GATGTCGCTGCCGCGTTCAAAGAAATCATGTCGCCATCGACAAAGCGTTTAGATAATGAAGATGACAAATTGGAAGCTGTGGTCCGTAGCTCGTCGTTTTCAATGTGTTCAGAACTTCAATCATTATGTCACTACTATGTAGCAACGGTGTGTGGCACCATCATCCGCTAATCCGGCGGCAGGCACCACATCACTATTAGACAGTCACTAATGGTCTGATTATGAATACTTCGCATAACTTCGCACAACTTCGCATAACCTTCAAACTGTAATTTCGTATGATATTTGTATGTATTTTGTATGTATTGCGTTACCCAGATATTAGCAGAACTTTTAAAAACTTATCAAACTGTTTAGTTTAGATTTTGCTTCACAGTTTCTTAAGTTACAATTTTATTGCACTGGTACAAATGGTTGTGCGAAGTTATGCGAAGTATGCATAATCAGACCTTTAGGCTTCGATGTCGATGTTGCATGCCGTTTACTGTTGCTCTTCTGCTGACCGGCCATATTGTATACATATGTGCTACGTTGACAGTATCGTCGTTGTTTTAGCGGAATTTGTAATTGCTCTGAAATTTCCATATGATAATATTTTGGTTGTATGCAACACATACATACATATACACACGTGCTTATGCTTTTCTAGTAGCTAACTATTATAGCTGTTGTTGTTGCAAAACGTACCTCTGAGTTCCTGTGAATCGATATGCGATTTTGACACTAAACCACCGGCGTGCCCCAGCCACTTTGCTCCTGCTGCTGTTGATTTTGCCACTGGTACTGCCTGTTTTGCATGCGTGGGTGGTCGTTGTTTTCGCGTTTCGCGAAATCGCTCGCACACACACTCACTCAATTGTATGCGCATATGTGCATATCATTTAACAAAGTAATATCGGGATATTTGCCTAGTATATCAGCCAGTAGTCTTTCCGATATTGAAAGTATTTTTAGAAAAGTTTTGTTTTAATTTCAGTCGTATATTTCCTTTATCCTGGCTGTTCCCACTTGACTTGCCCACATTTCACCTATTCGCTCGCTAACCCAGCGGTGACTTCAGGCCTGAAGTAGGGCAATACAACCAGCTTGAATAGTAGTGTTTATGCCCTACCAATTAATTTCGATTGACTTACGTTTTTATAAAAATAACTTAAAGATTTTGTGTTTGATTGCTGTGCCCATTTTTTATAGCTGCATATTTTTTATGCGAGTAAAGGTATTTAGGCCATTTAAAACCTTTAAATTATAAAATCTCGTCTGCACGCTAGGCATACGAATAATATCAATCCCTCTAAGTTAAGCTTAAAATGGTTCCAGGGATACGCCGCGGGAATGTGTAACCTTCTGGCAGGTAGCACGGCAGGTTCTCAATATTTCCAACTGAAATTCAGTAACCTGGCTATGATAAAATACCACTTCTCAGTACTCTAGCTAAATGACCCCAGGTTTTGGATTATATGGCAAATAACGGCTCCCCCTTTTCCATTAACTGAAATATTGTCTGACAGTACGGCACTGATAAAATAACTCTCCATAAACAATTTTAAATATTTTCAGAGGTTTTCAATCCTTCCTGAGATATTTATTATGCAAGTTTTAGTATGTGTTGGAAGTGGCATGCCTCCTTTTCTAACCACACACATTTTTTCCATGCGCAATGGATACATTTTATATACATAACTCCCTACAAAGTTCCCGTATTCTTCCCCAAACACTTCAAGGAATATTTTGTAGGAAAAAGTGAATTTGTACGGGAAGTGCCACACCCCCTTTTCTTATAACACTAGTTTTCTTTCATGAGTAAGGAATTGATTGTACATATCCCAATACCAAGCCATAGTACTCTGCCATAAACACCTCTAGAGATCTGCAGTATAAAATAGTAAATTTTGTAAGGGAGGTGCTACGCCCCCTTTTCGAATTTCGAATAACCCCACACAGCTCGGTGCCAAGTTCCAGTCCTCTGTAATAAACACCTCCAGAGATATGCAGCATAAAAAAAAAATCAATTTGCATGGGAGTTGCCACACCCCCTCATACGGGATTGATTTCACATACATACATATCGCCATACCAGGCCTGAGTACTCTACCCAAATATTTGAATAGATATGCAATATGAAAGTTTCAGTTAGTTTGGGAATTTCCAAGCCCCTTTTCCAAAAACGCCCATTTTTTCCGTGAATATTAATTTGTTTTCACATACATATCTCCATACTAATTTCCTGTACGCTTACACAAGTACTTCCACTTTGTATGGGAGCGGCCACGCCCTCTTGATCTATCGAAATTATTTTCTGTCTAAGACCATCCTTGCGAAATCCGTAGTAAGTGTGCCAAATTTGGTTCTGATCGGGAATGCGATTAAGGAAGTAGCCTATTTTTCAATCAAGGTCATAAACCTTTCTGTGTGTAAAATTTCTTTTTTCAAACAGGTGGCAAGCCACTACAAAAATATCGTCGATATTAAGCTCTCTTAAACTTTTCTCGTTTGACACCTGTATTGTAATATTTGATTGAACTTATAAATTTAATTGAAGTTTTGTTAATAGGAGGCAACTCTTAAAAAGATTAGCCTATTTTTAAATTTAGGTAACAAACTATCTGCGCGCAACACTTTTTGCAAAATCCTTCAGTTGTTTCCGCTTAATGGAGCCCCAAACATCCAAACATACGAACATACACACTTTCACATTTAAAATATGTATACAATGTGTATTAAAAAAAAATCGAAATAAAAAAATTTTGAGTAATTTGGAATTAAAAAAATAAATATAATAAAAAGTTTAACAACATTTTTTTATGCGATACCCTCCAACTTATCTTCAAAAATCCTCAAATTTTCAAAAAGGTGTTTTTTTATGAAATAAATTTTGATCTTAAATTTTTTTTTGCAAACTCTGAATAAAATTAAATAAACAATTTTTATTTACTTAAAATTTGCATTTGATTTGCTTTTTGCAAAAAACAAAAAATTATTTTCAAACTTAAAAAAAAACACTTCTTGAAAATTTCAGCAACTTTTAAGATTAGTTAGGTAAGGCCGTATAAATAAAAACCAAAAAATTGTTTTTCCTTAAAATTTTGAAATGAATCGTGTAAAAGGTCTGAAATTTTAAGAAAAAGCAATTCCTTATTTTGATTCATACGGGCCATTTTATGTATAAAAAATATTAAGTTAAATATTTATTTATTTTTGCTTTTCGACTGATTTGATTTATAATTTATTCGATATCTCGATCGAGAATTTAGTCCTTTTCTTACAGAAATGCACCGCAGAGCCATTTTGGTAACTATAATAGTTTAGATTTTATTTTATTTTCTTTAATGTAACCCCAAATATCGCCTCTATAATAATATTTGAGACATTATCGAAAAAAAGTAAACAATCACCTCGATCTTACGCGCCTTCGTGTAGAACAAAGAAGAATAAGATTTAAGTAATATTGATTAGGTGGCTGTGATGAATATGTTAAATGGAGTATACTATCCCCACTACGGAAAATCTGAGGGAAGCAGCCCCCTTATCACCCCGGTAGTAACGTCCCTGCTCTGTGCAAAAGGGCGTTTCTCAAGAGTAACTGGAGGAACTTCGAATCAAATATAGCCAATTTTACAGTGTATAGGAAACAGCTACTGTGGTTTCGTTGAATTTTTCGTTTTTTTTTCTCAGTTTTTTTCTTCTCCAATATTGTTTGTGCTAACTATTATAGTTGAGCACTTTGCGCTATTGCGCTACCCTCATAAAAATGTTTTTCAATAGTAACATTTCACTGATTTTATAGTTAAGAGTAGTTGCTTGAGCTGCTGTTAGACCAGTGTGGGTGTGGCTGCACCACACAGCACACAGGCAGGGCGCACTTGCTGCTACCTTGCTACCACCAGCTTGTTGCACGATGATCAATCTTTGTGCCGTAGTTTAATGCAAACTGATGTTATATGTTAAATGATGATTTTCCGTGAAAAGTTTTTGCTAACTTTTTTGTTTCGTCTTCGCGCTGTCCACCCTTCACAGCACACCGCAGCTTGGCTGTTTAGAAAAACGACTGAAAATGTTGCACTTTGTGGTTTTGTTGTGATTTTTTTTTTAGCTATTGTTTGTTGTACTACGTAGTATGTACTTGCAGCAGCCTTTGTTCCTTACGTGCTGCTTGGGTTTGCTCGCAAGGCACGTTCAAACCTCTACTGGTATTGAATTTTGTGCTGCCCAGCATTTGAACTTACATACATACATAAATAGTACTTACACGCGTACCCACAGTAAAGAAAATACACGGTTAACACACCCAGGAGTAGGCAACACTACACTGGCTTTGATAGGTGGGCGTGAAGGTAGTAAATTTAATTTAACGATGATAAAAAAAGTCAAGCATTTTAATAGGATAATAAATCTTCATAGGAAATGCATAATAATTTGGATAAATTGTCAGTGCTTACCGTAAGGCTAGTGAAAAGAGTAAAAGCAAGAAGAATTATGAAATTTTATGAATGAATGAATGGAGTAGGAGTTGGTCGCAAGTTACATACTACTTATGCTATTCATTGTGATTGGCAAATGATGGCAAGCAGTTATAAAAGTGGTGATTGATTTTGATGTATGAATTTAGATTGGGTTGAAACGATTGTTAAAGAAGTATGTACGTTTGTCGTGCAGTCAATAGAATGTATAAAAAGAAATTATAATTCAAAATGTAAGTATGTACTACATGCAAATATGTTTGGACTAATAACGCTGGAGTAAAGCTTTGACTTTAGGCGCGAACCTTAAAATAGATGGCGTAACTGCTCATCCACGTTTGAAAAGAGAATTGTTACGCATAGCATCTTTTTACCAGTGGTAAAAGTAATGGTAATTGTAATGGTTAATAGTAATGGTTAATAGTAATGGTTAATGGTAATGAAAATGAAAATGATAATTGTAATGGTTATAGAATTGGAAATGGTATCTAATGGTAATTGTAATGGTTTATGGAAATGGTAAAGGTAATGGTAGAAGTACCGATATTAGTAATGGTAATGATAACGGTAATGTTTAAAATAATGTTAATGGTTAAAATAATGATAATGATAATGGTTGTGGTAATGGTTTTGATAATTCATCCTCCTTTGAAAACAGATTTGATACTGTACCATTTTTGGACTTAAAAATGATGATGGTAATTATAACGGTTAATGGTAATGGTAAATAGTAATGACAATACAATGTTAATTGTAATGGTAAGGGTAATTATAAACCACTTGGAATGCATAATGCTAATTGTAATGGTTAATGGTAATGATAAAGGTAATGGTATTGATAATGGTAATGGTTTTAATAATGGTAATTGTTGTGGTAATTCCTCCTCATTGACAATTGGATTTAATACTCGAACTAGTTTTTTTACTTAAAAATGGTAATGGTTATGGTAATGGTAATTGTAATGGTTAATGGTATTGACAAAGGTAGTGGTAAAGGTATTGACATTGATAATAGTGGTGATAGTGGTAATGTTTTTATATTGGTAATGGTTAATGGTAACGGTAATTGTAATGGATATGATAATGGTAATGTTGAGGGTTGTAGTTAATGTTATGGTTATCATAATGGCAATGATAGTAATATCGGTTTCGTTAACCTTAAGTTTAAATGTAATGGTAGATAATTTTAACGGTAATTTTATTTTGCCCTTTATAAAAATAGCCCCTTTGGGCATTGATCTACAGTACTAGTTTCGAAGTACATTACTACCAACACCTAATTAACCACTATGAAAAAGTCTAATTTTTTTTTCAGTGTTAAATTATTATTTTCCCAAATCCGTAATTATGCACAGACACGCACAAAAAAAAAACTAAAAAAGAACTACAACTCGAATTGCACTTGTTCATGGGAATTTCGAGATCAACTCAGAAAAACGAGGCTGTATGCGTGCAAACATGCGTACACATTCATTATGTAGTAAGATGCCAACTAATTCGCACGCTTCCCAGTCTACCTTTAAATAAGGAGAATAAAAAATAACAAAAGGGATGTTACGTCTGTGTGCCAACTACATACATAAACGGTATGAACCTGCTAGCAGTACAGATATTCGTAGCAACTTATTGCATGTGGAGCACGTGAAGATGCTAATTGTATGTTTTTACAATATACGCACAAGGTATATAGAAAACAGGTATGTGAAATTGAAAAAAAGTTAAGGTTTTATTTTGCTTTAAATGTAGGTAAATATGTATGTAGAAACAAACAGGACGATTATCCTGTCATTTACTTGTTGCGTGCGACGTAAAATCAGCAAAGAAGAGAAACTATAATAATATAGGTAGGAAAAAAAAGTGTAAACTGTGACTCAGCATGATCGAGTTAAATACATACAGGCATATTGCTTTGTTTTGTAAATGCAGACATAGTAAGAGAAAGTTGTGAATGCGTGGGAATTTCATGTAATTGTAGTATTCTCAAGAATTATAGGTTCATTTTTTGAGGTATGGAGTTCGTTAAAATTTTGATGACAACAGATACTTGGAGAATATATAATTTTTTTTTAGCGATGTCATCACATAAAGAATTTGTTATAAGCCAAAATATGGAAAAATAAAGCCTAGGCTTCTGCTCTAGTTAACTCATATTCAAATAGCTTTGAATAGTTATGAGCACCTATTAAATATATTGTTGTCATCTGCTCTTATGAGTCCAATATAGAAGCTGCTGTGGGACATGCGCAATTCCTGGAGTTATTAAAAGCCTCTCCCATATTCTGAGTAAACCGATAAAACTATATATTTATACGACGATAATTCGGCCATACATTTTTATACCCGAGCGCACTTGTGCACAAGGGTATATTAATTTTGTTCACATAACGGTTGTTTGTAACAGCCAAAACGAATCGAGATAGATATAGACAAATGTATACATAAATGCTCAGAATGAATAGAGAATTCGATTAAGCCATGTCTGTCTGTCCGTCCGTCTGTCCGTGTACACGATAACTCGAGCAAAAATTTATATATCTCAACGAAATTTGGTATGTAGTTTCCATTAACCCAAGGTAGTTTGGTATTGAAAATGGGCGAAATCGCAATGTAACCACGCCCACTTCCCATATAGCGGTAATTTCCAGAAATACGAAAACTCCAATATTTTAGTAACTACTGAAGATAATTCACTCAAAATTGATATTGACAATAATTTTCGGACGAAAAATAAGAATATTTTTTAGTGTTTTGCCGGCTCGAGGTCAATTTTAAAAATTCTTTTATGAAAACATAAGTTTTTTACTGACAAACATGTGAAACATAAAATATACGTATACACAAATTCCAAAAACAATAATTAAAAAGAAAACGTATACATACATTAATTTACACGTCCGCACTTGTGCACAAGGGTATATTAATTTTGTTCACATAACGGTTGTTTGTAACAGCCAAAACGAATCGAGATAGATATAGACAAATGTATACATAAATGATCAGGATGAAAAAAGAAATCGATTAAGCCATATCTGTCTGTCCGTCCGTCTGTCCGTCTGTCCGTGTACACGATAACTCGAGCAAAAATCTCAACGAAATTTGGTATGTAGGTTTCCCTTAATCCAAGGTAGGTTGGTATTGAAAATGGGCGAAATCGGACTTTAACCACGCCCACTTCCCATATAACGGTAATTTCCAGAAATACGAAAAATGCGATATTTTAGTAACTACTGAAGATAATTCACTCAAAATTGATATTTACAATAATTTTTAGACGAAAAATAAGAATATTATAAATTTTTGGAAAATGGGCGTAGCCACGCCCACTTATGGTTACATGTGTATATCTTGGTAACCGCTGCACCAATTTCTTCCAAACTTGGCACAGTTTTTGGCCTTGGTACAGCATAAAAAACCGCCGAAACTTTTTAAAATCGGACAATAACCACGCCCACATCCCATATAACGGTAATTTAGAGAAATACAAAATCCTCGATAAATCATTAAATATTGAAGCTAATTTATTCAAAATTGATGCTTGCAACAATTCTTTACCAAGAAATACGTTTATGGTAAAATTTTGGAAAATGGGCGTGGCACCGCCCACTTATGATCACATATAAGTATATCGGTAACCGTTCTACCAATTTGTACTAAACTCGGTATGGTTATTTTGCTTGCCACATAAAAGCAAAACATTCAAAATTATTGAAATCGGACTAAAATTACGGCTTTTCATATAATGGTAAATTTTAGAAATGCTCGAAATGTCAATATTTCGAAATTAAGGACGCTAATTTATTCAAAATTGATACACCTCGGCTTACCATGTAGCGGTAGCTTTCGGAAAGGTGAAAAGGCATATATGTAATACTTGCGCCGGGTATTTAATGTTCGGCCCCGCCCGAACTTAGACTTTCTTACTTGTTAATTATTGTTTTTGGAATTTGTGTTTACGTATATTTTATGTTTCACATGTTTGTCAATAGTTGCCCTGCGGACGGTTACCGAAGCGTAACCGAAATATATCGGAAATAAACACCAAAAAACTTGTAAAAGAATTTTTAAAATTGACCTCGAGCCGGCAAAACACTTAATTATAAGTAGAAAGGTCGCTAAAACCATGAGTATACAAAGACGGAAGGCACGCCGTAAGCATACAACAACAAAAATGGGATATGCGAAAATAAAGAACAATTATGACAACTCTAAAGCAGTAATAAACGAATATCAATCTGCATCCAAAAAGCTGGTAAAACTTAAGTCTAGCATCAAATTTCTTTTAAAATGCAGAAAATCAAAATTAATTCCTAACTTTATAAAGAATTCTACTAGATGTAAGAAATTATTTGTATTTGACTGTGACACACATCCTGAAATAGACAGAACTTTAGCCAGACATACACATTACTACCACATAAAAATATTAAGTCTACTGATCAAACATAAACATAACACATTAAGAAAACAAAAACAGAAGGTGGAAGAAATAGCAACAAAATTAAAGAAACAGCTGAGCGCAGATGACTTAAAAGAACTCATGGAGAGTGAGCAAAACGTCGCAGATAAGCTTACAACAACACTGAAAAAGCGACAAGAATTTAAATATGAGAAATTGCGGAACAAACGAAATAATATCTTTGTCGACAACAACAAGCATGAAGATTGGTTTGTAAATAAAACGAAAGTAGAGTTCCCGCCAGACGTGAAATCATTGCTGTCGAAAGGTCCAAAGTTCGGGTTACCAATTGAGAACAAAAGATTCCCTCTTTTTCAGTACATCGCGGATGGAGAAGATCTGATACAAACTCTTAAGGACAAAGAGCAACAAGAAGAGGTGCGTACCAAATTATCATTCTTAATAAAAGACCACAAAACAACAAATAAGCAAAGTGCAATAGTGTGTGCAATTATAGACACAGTGGAACGGACGCGGAAATTTCTGAGGAAAAATGACAACATTCGAATTTTAACATCTGACAAAGGAAACAAAACGGTAGCAATGGAAATAAATGACTACAACAGTAAAATGGCAGATATATTATGTGACAACTACGTATAGAATACAAAGACAGGATCCCACATCGAGACTACAAAATAAAAATAACATTTTAGTCGACAAACTTTATAAAATGGAAATTATTTCAAAAGCCGAACGGAATAAGCTCACCTCAACCACCGCGTTACCTCCAAGAATTTATGGGCTCCCTAAGATACACAAAGAAGGAACACCGCTTAGACCCATTTGCTCATCCATTGGATCGCCATCATATGGTCTATGTAAATATATTGTAAATATTTTAAAAAACGTAACGGTAAACTCAGTATATAATATCAAGAATACGCTGGATTTCAAGCACAGGACAAACAACACTTACATTTGTGACGATGAAAAACTAATTTCCTTCGATGTGGTCTCACTTTTTCCGAGCATACCGATACAACTAGCACTTGACGTAATACAAGAAAAATGGACAATAATAAAAGAACACACAAGGATACCAAAACAATTTTTTATGGAAATAGTAAAATTTTGTATTCAAGAAAATAGGTACTTTAAATTTAACGACACGATATATACCCAGTTAAAAGGAATGCCAATGGGATCCCCTGCCTCACCTGTCATTGCAGATATTATAATGGAAAAGTTGTTGGATAACACGATTAAAAAATTAGGACGACCACCAAGATTATTAACGAAATATGTAGATGATTTATTTGCCATAATAAATGAAAATGAGGTACAAAATACACTGGACGCACTGAATTCTTTTCACAGGAATATAAAATTCACAATAGAATTAGAGGACAACGGAAAATTAGCTTATCTAGACTCCATAATAATCAGACAAGGAAACCAATTAAAATTAAGGTGGTATAAGAAACCAACATCATCAGGACGAATCATCAATTTTAATTATAAACACCCCAAACCGATGATAATGAATATAGCAATGGGCCATATACGACGAATGTTGGAGATATCGGACGAAACTTACCACAAAGAGATGGAGAAAGAGATTCGATAATTATTAAAAAACAATGATTTTCCGGACAATATCATAAGTACATTATTAAAAAGATCAAAATCGCAATTCAGTAAGCATAGCTCAGAAAATCCTAAAATATTTAAATCATTAACTTATGTCCCTCATCTGTCAGAACGCCTGGCTAAATCAGACTGCTACAACAAAGATAAAATAAAAATAGCCCACAAACCTACAAATACATTAAAAACATATTTAATAAAACGAAGTCAAAAATACCCGAATTGGAAAAAAGTAATGTTATTTATTAAATCCCTTGTAAAGGTAAAAACAACGAGTCATGAACCAGCCTATATGTAGGAACCACAAAATCAAAATTAAAAACTAGATTAGCACAACACAAATCGGATTTGAAACAATGTCAGCTTACAAATATCAAAAAAACAGCACTCATGTACAAATGTACAAAAGACTGAATTTAAGTATTGTTTTTTGTTTTTATATAAAGAAAACGTATGTTCGTAACATATTTACAGCATAAGAGATGTACAAATTTTTTTTATTAAATACATGATTATGTTTTTTCTAATAAGTAATCATTATTTAAAAAATATGTCTGTTTTTTTCATCAAATTATACCATCGTCGTTGAAATAGAACTTTACTATTGTCGTATGTTCTGTGGACAAAACAAAGTGGTGAGTAAACGCTACTTACGACAAATGTATACGGAATGAAAAGTAAATTTTCTCATTAACGTTAAGAGATATTAAATGTAAAAATATGGGAAATCAAAACTAATAACACCAACTACGTCTCCTTCAAAAGTTACAAAAATCTACCGTATAGTTTCGGATTAATTCGACCTTAAACTTCAAA
>NW_023464295.1:0-11314 GCF_013731165.1 Rhagoletis pomonella
CACTTTTCAGGAAAAGAAAAGAAGAGATATTACTGAAAAATGTTGTCTAGAATTGATGCAGCACAGTCTATATTTTAAAAATTGCAGGTTTTTGTAAAAATTGAACTACACTTTGAAGGTGCTCCTGGCATTGAAGGTGCTAAGGGCGGAAGGTACTGATGGTGCTCCTGGCGATGAAGGAGCTGAGGGCAGAAGGTACTGGTGGTGCTCCTGGCGATGAAGAAGCTGATGGCAGAAGGTTCTGATGGTGCTCCTGGCGATGAAGATGCAAGCGTTGAAGGTGCTGATGGTGAATCCCAAATCTGTAAACAAACAAAAATATCAACTAAAATTTATAAACATATAAAAAGTCTCAATATATACCTTAAGAATGTGACTAAACCGCAGCTGTTTTGCAATCTAAAAGAAGAAATTACATTATAATCACATAAATTTGTTAAATACGTATTCTTACCTTCAAAATTTTGCAAAGTGATATTTCCTCACAGTATGTATACTGTCATCAACACTCCGATGTTTCTAACTTGCTCGCTCTAACGCATAGAATTCTTATTAGAATACGAATTGGTATCGGGTATGTAGCTCTAACAAAGGGGCATTGTTTTGACAGTTCGAAGAAAAAATTTGTAAGTGTGTGGGTGAGATGACGAAAAAGTTATGAATGTGTTTGTAAATCGTTTGAATTTCAGGGGAAAGTGGTGAGCCGTGTCTGGCAGGGTACGTTTTCGATGTTTGCATTATGGGAGTAAAAGATGTACTGACGAAATGTATGAATCGCGTTTTAAAACTGCTACACGTTCAATATTTATTGACGGTATTGCGATCCGCGATCTAGATTTCAAAATTTTTAGAAATTTTGCGAAGTGGATCACGATCTATCAATCCTGCATCCAAAGCCGTCAATAAATATCGCGATACTAGGATCACGGTAATAAATACTCACCGTGTGACAGGGCCCTATAAGGCTGAAACGATACGAGTAATCGATACCTTTCATTCGATACCTAACCTAAAAGTAGGAATGTTCGATATCGAATCGATTATTCTCAATATCGATGTTTGATGTTGCGATAATCGATTATTTGAATCGATATTCCCAGGTCGATATATCAAAGACATGGATACTTTACCCGCAATATCCACCCAAAAACATTTCGGCCCACTTGCGCAATATCCAAGGTTAAATTTATAAATTCAGAGTTAAGTAACCTAGAGTTAAACTGTTATTTTTATAACCCCAGCAGTGCATTGCAGAACAGATATTTTAAGCCGAATTAGTCAACTCTGTCTACTTGCGGGTATTTTTGATTTTGGTTGGCATCACTGACTCCTGTTTGCATCATTTGTTTTGGTTATTCATATTCGTCAGCTGTTTGAAAATTAGAACTTCAGTAATTTCAGTGAAAGCTGCTTGAATTTAGAAAACTTTCGTAAGTATCAAAATATAATGCAATAAATGACTACTTACAAGTTTAAATTATTAAATCTTCATATAAATGTATTAGATACTGCAAGCATTCCCGAGACTCTGGAGACATAGGAGACCAGGATCAGGATTTCTCATTCAATACATTACGTTAATTCAGGTAAGCAAAAACCTGACGTTTATTAATTTTACACAGCGTAAACTTAAATTTCTTGGATATTTTCGTTAAAGAACTATTTACATCTTTTAAATTGTAGCCAATGATGCAAGACGAAGCGAAACCGCGGCTCCGTGCTCCAAGTTTCACCATGGGTGAAAGTTTGCTTTTGTGCGACATTTTAAAAAAGCACAAGCACATTATTGAAAACAAAAGGACCGACGGAGCTAGCCTCAAAGAAAAAACAAAAAGCGTGGATGGAGGTGGCTAGCGAATATAATTCCACCACAACAGGTTACATCCGGACAGTAGATAGCCTGCAGCAAAATTATAAAAATATTAAAAAAAGACAAAAAAAAACAAGCATCTAGTGCCATAATGGGTATTCCAGGTATGTAAATGTTATACAACTTTACATAGTTTCATAATAAAAATAATTTTGCTTTCATAGTTGATAGAACTAATATTATAGAGATGGTAGAGGAGCATGGTACGTCTCCTGACGGATGGGAGAAAATTGCCAACAGCACTGGTGTTCCAGCCGACACTTGTCAGGAAGTTTTTTTGGAGATGGTAGAAGAGGCAGATGCGCAAGAAAGAGAGTTAAAGAGAAACACCTTGCGTACAGGTGAATATAAATTTATTACTTTAAATGTTTACAAGATAACTTTTCAATTGCAACTTACAGGCGGAGACCTTTACCAAAAGGCAATAACGATTCTCGTATCGATAAAGTAAGAGGTTTAGTTCGGCCTGCCATTGACGGATGCTATACAGTGTATGATGGTGATAGCAGTCTGATCACAACTCAGGAGGGCATAGTACCGATTGAATCATCGTTTAACCATGCAGGTAGCCTTACTGACTTCTATGTTTGGGATTTAATTTGTGTACATACATATTTATATCTGGGAATTTAATTTTTCAGATGAAGTTCCTGAAAAAGAAGCAACCGAAAAGACTAACCATGTTGTAGCCGCTACAACAACAACAAACCATGATGAATCGGACTACTTCACAAACGACAGAGCCAATTTAAAAAAAGAGTCCTCATCCTTTGTTGACCCGTGAGTATCAAATGTTTGGTTAATGTCAAGTTATGTGTCGGTAATGATTTCTGCTTTAATTTTTAGGAAAGAGACAACTTTCGTCAGCAGGAAAAGAAACCATTTCCGAAAAGTTCAGAGTACTGGCGTCTGAAAAGTTGGGATTAGTATCGGCTCAAAAGGAACTATTACAGGTACAGTTAACAGAAGAGGAGGAAAAACTAGAACATAACCGTTTGTTAAGGAAGATGCCGATGGAAGAAGCAAAAAGGCAGTATGAGGAGAATGAAGAAAAATTAAAGCATGACCGGTTTTTAAGAAAACTCGAAGTTGAAGACGCGCAAAAAAGGTATGAGCATAACGAAATAAATACAAAACTTCAGCTGGAAAAGTACAAACAATGAGAATTTTATTTATAACTTTCCTACCATAAGCTTAAACGAATTTTATTTTATTATTAGGAAATGCATACACTTGTGGTCGGCTGATTAAGTTAAATCACATTTTGACCAGTTTTGGCTATTTTTCTCTTGTCTATTTAATGATTATTTTTTTTTTTATAAACGCTTAGAACATTACATAACCAGCACCACATAAATCCACATTTCAAACTTCGTATAAAAATTATAAAAATTCATCAAACTTTAACAATAACAACCAAAAATTTTTAACTTTTTATTTTAGAAAAATTTGCACTTTAACCTACTAAAATTCAACCGGCTATGAAACTGCATATTTTTCTTTTTATTTTTATAAGATATGTAAATATGCAAAGTATTTTATTGTAATTTTTTTCGATAATTTTTTACAAAAATATAGTTCACTCTACACCAAAGGACATAAAAATAAAATCTCTAAAATTTGTGCAAAACTCAGGAAAATTCAATAAATTTGCACACATTTTTCAACTTTCTATTCATATTTTTAGAAAAATTTGTGGTATGCAGTTTTATAGCCCATTCAGTTATGGTATAACAAAGTGCAACTTTGAAGTTGCTGGAAAATCGCGTTGGTTTTTGGTAATTTTTTTCACGAAGGTTCTTCCAAACGTAGTTGTTGTTGTTGTTGTAGCGGCTACAACAACCCCGCCCAGGTCGGTTGGTATCTCAGTCGTTGTCGTCAAGTTCCACTAACGGCAGCCATAGAAAGCGTGCAGCTTCTGCAGGGTCGGTCCACAGGGACAAGGCCGTTAGGGTTGTCGGGTTTTCCGGGCATGCGAAGAGATTTTTCGAGTCATGTGGGGTCTCTCCGCATGCCGGACACTCATTTGGCACATCCTCATTCAATCTACTCAGGAGTTTAACCTGCTGCTGTAGCCGGACCGAAGTTGTGCTAGTGTCGTTCTCGTCTCCCGAGGCAGATGAAGCTCCGTCTCGTCTGTGTCCGGGGGCGGTGTGCCTAGAACGGCATTCATAGGTCTAGAGTCTACATAACTCAGACTGACTCCCTGTGAATGCCGTTCAGGGCCAGTCGGTAAGCTGTCGGGTCCAGAGGTTGCTTGATGAACCTCTGGACCTCGTCCGTCAGTTCATATAGATGCCTCCTGACGTGCCTAGGCGAGGGCTCCTCTGCAAGCAGCTGTCTGTTTGGGTGGCCACTTCTGTGGCTCCCGACCACGAACTGCTTGCAGAGCATGATGTTGTGCTCCTTTACGGGGAGCATTTGCGCCTCGCCGTGAAGATGGTGTTCGGGTGACATCAGGAGGCATCCTGTCGCTGTCCTGAGTGCGGTGTTCTGTGCAGTCTGTAGCTTCGTCCACTGCGTCCTACTAGTCCCCGGCGACCACCCTGGCGCTGCGTAGTTCAAAACCGGCCGGCCTATTGCCTTGTATGTTGCCAGCAACGTTTCTTTGTTTTTGCCCCAAGTGCTGCCGGCTAGCGACTTGAGGACCTTGTTGCGGCTCTGTACTTTATTGACAATAGCGGTTGCGTGCGCAGAGAACGAGAGCAGGCTGTCGAGTGTTACTCCGAGTATTTTGGGGTTATTCACTGTCGGAATTGGTGTATCATCGACGTGAATTCCCAGCGGTAGCCTGACCTCCTCCGTCCAGGTTATGAACAGGGTCGCAGAGGATTTCGTAGGGAGAGGGCTAGACACTTTGCAGTGAAGAAGCGAGAAAGTTCGGAGAGATACCCGTTTACTTTCGAACACAAGTCATCAATTCCATTCCCAGTCGCCATGATCGAGCAATCGTCGGCATAAGAGACAATCGAGACTCCCTCTGGTGGTTGAGGGAGCTTTGAAATGTAAAAGTTAAACAGTAGCGGGGAAAGGACACCACCCTGTGGAACCCCCTGTTTTATTTTCCTCTGTTTACTCGTTTTTTCTCTAAACATTACCGACGAATGTCGACCACTCAGATAATTTGCCGACCACAGTTTGAACCTCTGTGGGAGAGGAGGCCTCTATATCTTCTAGTAGCGTGGAATGGCAGACGGTGTCAAACGCCTTTGACAAGTCCAACGCTACTAGAATCGTTCTCTCACAGGGACGGTTTCGGCTAAGGTCACGAGTTATCTGAGTGTTTATGGCGTTAAGTGCTGTTGTTGTGCTGTGCACTTTAGGGAAACCGTGCTGATGCTTCGCTGGGGTCAAGTGGTTTGTGAAGTACGGGAGTAGCAAGGCCTCGAGTGCCTTCGCTACCGGGGAAAGGAGCGCTATCGGGCGATAAGAATCTCCTTTGTTGGCAGGTTTCCCTGGATTGAGGACCTCTGGTAGGTACGCTACCCCCGCAGGACCCAAATTTTTCAGCATCAGCATGCATATTCCGTCGGGACCCATGGCTTTGGAGGCTTTCGTCTTCCCGATGGCCACCTGAACTTCACCGCAAGTGAAAGCAAGGGGGGCACAGGTTGTTGGCAGTTTGTGCAACCTTCTGGTCATTCGACGCTTGGCTTTGTCCACCGGAGGATGCAGTATGAACTGCCGGCTAAAATAGCTCGCGCATCGCTCCGGGTCCGACGAAGCATGGTCGCCGAAGGAAATTTCGACTCTGTCGTCGTGCTTCGTCGGATTGGACAGCGATCTCAGGGTTGACCAAAGCTTGCTCACACCAGAGGTGAAGTTACAGGTCTTCAGATGCTCCTCCCACTTCTTCCGCTTATGTACGTTTACTAGTTGCCGAATCTCCGCGTTGAGATCCCTGATACGGGGATCTCCGGGATCGGCCTGACGAAGGCTATCACGCTCATCGGCTAGAACAGCCGCTTCGGCAGGGAAGTTTGGACGTGGGTCCGTTATACATCCTGCCGGTATGAAGCGAGCTGCAGCAGCAGTGACAGCCCTGCGGAACTTACGTTCACCGAGATGGACGTCGGTTGGTGTGGGGAGCGCTGTGAAGGTGTTTTCGGTAAACTCCGCGTAACCTTTCCAATCAGCTTTAGAAAAGTTGATATAGGTCCGGTGTTTGGCGGAGGCAAAGTCGGTTGGTTTATCTGTATAGATGACTATGGGTATGTGGTCTGATGCTAAAGTCAGCATAGGTCGCCATGTTATGCTGTTTATCAGACCAGCGCTGACTATGGTGATGTCTGGCGAGCTACTGCAGTTACCCATAATCCTGGTGGGTGCGTCGTCGTTCATTGTGCAGAATGTCGAATCGTCTATCTGCTCAGCCAAGTCTGTTCCCCTACGATCGTTTGACAGGCTTGAGTGCCAAAGATCGTGGTGCGCATTAAAGTCACCTACTACCATACGGTTTTCACCTCTGAGGAGCGCACCTATATCAGGGTGATATCCTGCCGGGCAGCAGGTGACAGGGGGTATGTATATGTTAAATATTTCGAGCTCAACATCGCCTGACCGGATAGCTATGCCCTGACATTCTAGGGTGGTATCCCTGCGGTCGATGTCTGCTTCGATAAGACGATACTGCACGGTGTGGTGCGTGATGAACGCTAAGCCACCACCATTATCTCGCTCGCGATCTCGACGGTGCACGTTGTACCCGGCGCAATTCAACAGAGTTGAATTGCTGTGCAACTTCGTCTCTTGGACCGCAGCTATTAATATACCGTGCCGACACATGAAGACGGTTATCTCCTCAATCTTGCTCTGTAGCCCGTTACAGTTAAATTGGAGGAGCTTCATGTGGTTCGGGAGACGTGTCGTGATGTGGGGTGTGAGTGAGGTGTATGTTCTTGCCGCCGTTGGCTGTGTGTGCTGCTGAGGTGGTTGCCGCCCTGTGGTGGTGGTCGGGGGCGTCGCAATTGACGTCTGCGACCGAGCAGCACAGCACGGGCCCTCGAAATTCCCCGTCCAATCTCGCGTGGTACGCAGACCTGAACATGCCCTAAAGTGGCACCAGCCGAGGCAGGTGTTGCACTTGACTGATGTCACATTACGGAATATTCTGGTCTGACATACCGTGCAGATTGTAGGGGGAACCAGGAGTTGTTGGCGGCGGCGTGTGGGTGGTGGTGCGGTTGTGTGAGTTATGTGGTCTGTGGTGGCTGTGGTACGGTCTGTGGTGTTGTTATGTTGTTTTGTAGTGGCGACTGTGTGTGGTTGCTGTGTGAGTGTGTGGGGCTGCACGGGCGGACTATCGTTTGCCGTGGAGGCTGCTCTGTTAGAGCAACAGGGGGCCACGTAAGACGTGGTCCACTGCCTGTGTGTCCGTAGTCCCGAGCAGACCCTGAGGTGACTCCACCCCTCGCAGGCATTACACTTGACTGAGGTGGAGTTGTGGTGTAATCGTCTTCGGCATACACAGCAGGTGTATATTTCTGGCCCAGGGTTTGACTCGATGCCAGCCCTGAGTAGGAGAATGCGTAGTGTATGTTGCCCTATGGACGGACAACTTCTGAGATACTTCGCCGACCTAAACGGGGTTAGATCGCCGAAACAACAGCCCTTGGTCGGGTGAAACCCGAGTCATTCCGGTACGTAGAACCGGCTGTCGTGGGAATGGGCGCTGTGTGGTCTCTGTTAATGGTTATTCTTCGGAATCTTTCATTGCCTCATCGGGGGTTCCTGAAGGTAGCATTTTAGGTCCCTTACTCTTTGTATTATTTATAAATGATGTGAGTTCTTGTTTTTCATTTGCTAAATTTTTCCTGTATGCTGACGATTTAAAAAGTTTAGCTGTGATTGAAAATTCGCATGATGCGCTTAGACTTCAGTCCGGGATTAATATTCTACACAGCTGGTGTCTCAGCTCTCGCCTTTCTCTGAATATTAAAAAATGTTTTCAAGTTACTTGTTCCAAGTCACAGTATTCTTTTGACGTCTTATGTAATCTCTCTAACTCAACTTCAAAAAGTTCAAGAAATCGAAGACCTTGGTGTAATTTTCAGCTCTAATTGGCATTTTAACAGTCATATCAGTCACATCATTTCTAAAGCTTACGCTGTGCTTGGTTTTCTCAGGCGTCAGAGCTCAATGTTCTCTGACCCCTATACACTTAAATTGTTATGCACATCTTTTGTTCGTTCTAAGTTAGATTATGCTTCTTTTATCTGGAGGCCATACCACTCAAACCTAATTAATAGAATTGAAAGGGTTCAAAAGGTTTTTCTTAAATTTGCCCTCAGAAATCTTAACTTCAGCGAGCCTATTCCATCGTATAAGTCTCGTTTGCTATTAATAGACCTTAAATCTCTGGAAGCCAGAAGATCTTTGCTATCTCTGACTTTGACCTTTAACTTAATAAATGGTGTGATCGATTGCCCTACGCTCTTAGAGCAGGTCAACTTCAATGTTCCTCTAAGGAATCTACGCAATCCTCTGCCGTTTTATGGAGGAAATTGTAAAACGGAGTATGCCAGAAATGCTCCTATTTCAAGAGCTTTAAACGAATTCAACACGATATCCAATTCTATCAAACTAGATTTCTCTCTTCCAAAAAGTGTATTTATTTTATCTTTGATCTCGAAACTGTAGAGTGTAGATTTTTAATTAATTTGAGCGTTATTCGCAAAAAAACCCTCGCACTTTGCACTTTTCGCACCATGTTTTGATGATGCAAATAAATGGAGTAAAGTAAAGTTGTTCTCTGCAAAAGGTGTTCAGCCCACCTTCTTTGGCAACACAGAAAGGAGAATTCTACTGCCTGAGGGTTATAATCCCTATAATCCCTAAGTGCGGCCGAAGGCCGCCTACGCTAAAAGGAGTTGGACGCCTGGTTCCGCTAAAGTGCACTTTTACCAAAGTAACTTATAACAATCTTACATTATCCATAATAAAGTCCCTACAATATATCATAAATAATAATAGTAATATATTAGTTAGGAATTAGTTAAATACCTACTAGTAACGTGAAGAGTGATAAATAATGAACATATATACGTTTCTCAACATCCCCGAAAAAACAATGGGCGCGTTCATAAGACGTAGCTGTTTAGCTCATCTGATACGAAACTGCTGGCAACTGTTGAATCCAACGCCTTAGAAACGGCTTGATGAATATGCTGCCAAATAAACAGCTGATATATGTAAACAAATGAAATTGCAACAAATAGAGATAATTGCACCGAGAGTATTTAGAATTCAACGCTGAGCTGCCGCCGTGTTGAAAAAATCGTTCAATGTTACAATGAATTAAAAAGTGTAAAAATTATATAGCAAATATCTTAAACATATTTAGAAACGTAGTTTTATTATAAAATATTCGAGTTACTTTATCACATACGTAATATAAAATATAATAAATTGCTTCGCATTTGCCACCTAACGAAGCGGCGTTAAATTTAATATAAGCGGCGTAAGTCTTTCCGATCAGCTGTTTAGGCTAAGCCCAACACGTTGAGTTCAGGTACCGTAAACATTTTCCGCTGGCAAAAATGGCGAAAAATTGCCAACTGTTGAGCTGAGCGGAACTACTCAACTGTGCGTTTGTAAGACAAATAGCCAACGGTTGGGCAACAGCTACGTCTTATAAATGCGCCCATTGACAAAACTGGTGATCGTTATGCGAAAACAGCCAAAAACTGATGTAATGGAAAGCAAACGCTTTTGGTTTTTTATATTTGAACCGGTTTTTAGGAACATTTTCACGTCGTTCCCACGACAGTCGGGTCTACGTAACCGGAACGACCCAGATTTATATTTGGCCAAGGACTGTCACTCCAGCTACACTCCCCAAAACTCTTTTGGAAGTTGTATGCTGTTACAACAACAACAACATTTTCACGTCTCCGTAGCTATACTGCACTTGTTCCAGCACTCCGCATCCCAACTTTTATTTGGTTCACATTACCTTTATTACAACCTTCTTTTTAGTTAAGTCAGCAAACGTTAAGGTGATAACAGGCGTTGAAATATTGCTAAAATTGAAGATAGCCGACTATACCACATTAAAATCCTATACCCGAAGTTTCTCTATTAAAGGCGAACGCTTTTCTTATAAATCGTGCAAATCTTGAAATACCTGGAACTGTTCGTCTACTCTGTATTGCGCTTCGAAAAGCAACACGGACTAATACAAGTCCATAGCGCCAAGTATTCGTATTCGAACGATTTACTTTTCGATTCGCAATACTGAGTAGACGCCATGTTTTTATAATTGCTCCTCATACAAAGTCCAAAGTTCAGTATATGTAAGTATATATATGTATATAAATACGCACGGACCTAGCTTACCAAAAAGCTTGGATTTGGAGAAGTGAGACATGACCCACAAGAACTGATTAATATACATATTAGTAACGTTAAACGTTTAAGAAATAAACGGAGTAACACAACAGTAATCAACAGAAGGCGTAATACCATGTTCTGACCGACATCGAAAACATGTTTTCGTTGCTAAAACTAGTTTTCGACCTAAAACATGTGTTTTCGTGCATGTAAAAACTGTCAAACGAAAACCAGTTTTCGCTGAAAACTACTTGAAAACTCACGTTTCACTCGTTCCATTCGGTGTCTTCACTAGTTTTTTCGATTATTTATCGAAGTGGAGGTCATATTTTATCATCTTTAATACGCTATTTCGTATTTATTGATAATTGGCTGGCCAAAGTAAAATAAGAATGAAAGTAAAAGGTTGCTCATGAAAAGAAAATATGGGAAAAGCATTTTCGTTTTGTTTTTGTGTAGCAAAACTGCAATGAGAGGATGTAAGAAATATCAACGAAAACACTAACAGCCGGTGTGAACAGCCTTCAGCCCACAATTCCAAACTCGGTGCAGCGAACAAAGGTGGCGCCGTCAGTGATACCGCTACTTTGGTTTTGCCGATTGCGACAGCCCCCAAGATGCAAGAAGCGTAGGTGCAAGTGTAGCGCTGGGACGAATCGCTGCATTTTGTGTACATAGAGCACGGCAATGCCGTTCCCGAAATGTTTCTCTATTAATATATTAACAGCATTTCCTCACGATGATTTTGTTTCTGCTCCACGCAGCCTCCATTAGCAAGTTAACTAATAGGGAATTTACATGAGGCGATTTTTTAGTTGAAAGCAGCAATCGCCTGGTGTAAACGGCCTTTCACCTAATCGCTTTCAATGAAGTTGGTCAGCTGCCTACTTTCGTTCAACTTTTGGTTCAACTAATCGCCTGTGGAAGTTGAATCATATAAATTCCCTATAATCAATCCCGCAGAGATGCTGCTGCAGTTATTGCTGCAGCATTGCTTTTTCGCGTATACAGAGGCTAGCTGCGTTTCAGTGATCGCCGATCGAGATTTCATTTATTATTTTACATTATTTGGATAAAGAAAAGTTACGCAAATTCAACATCGATGTGATGCTT
>NW_023464296.1:0-11312 GCF_013731165.1 Rhagoletis pomonella
AACGAATTACATTTTATACGGAAGACTAATTCCCGTCTTTATTTATTTTCACCATATTTCTAACACGACATCGGTGCAACAAACTGCGAACCATTGAGCTATCAAATACGCAGTCGTTGCAGCGTTGCACATGGTCCATCTCCGCCGGGAGCAAAATAATCAGACAAACTATTTGAATACAGTCCACTACAGCTCTATCAATTAGAAAGCACCTGTCCAACCGGAACACTTGCCCACAACCGACGCACTTGTCCGCAACCGGAGCACTTGCCCACAACCGACGCACTTGTCCGCAACCGGAGCACTTCCACACAGGCGACGCACTTGCCCACAACGTAAGCACTTGGCCATAGCCGGAGCACAAAAGCACACTTGCCGCAATCATCCATTACACAAGAGCGCACCTTATACAATTAACCGGTCGCATAAATACAAGGAGGTAACAAGGTACGTGGTTGACATTTTTCATTGCACAAACACATATATTTAGTGAAAATATCGCTCCGAAAAAATTAAGATTATTTCTCATAAAGAACATAATAGCTGCGAGTGATTTTGTGGAACAACGTTCACTAGTGTTGCATTTATAGTCCGAATCGCGATTCAACAGTCCATGAATATAGTGCATATAACCCAAACACAAGTGCGCGCTGCGGCCATTTTGAGAAAACCCACGAAAGTTTTGGTTAGTGTAAATGACAACGGCACACATTTTAGTCAAATTTTCTTAGTCCGTGTGCCATATCTAAAGAGCACAGATTGAATTAATTCGCACATTTGATCACTTTCACAATTTCCATAGCCTTCTGGTGGCACGTAAGTTTAACAACACTTCACGTAGCGCGGGAGGAGATCTAACCTCACTCGGAATTGCACTTTGGTTTAACACTTTTGGTTTATCATCTTTTGCAATCACTTTTGGTCTGCACATTATAGTCACTTTAACGCTGATATACTACTTCCACAAAATCACCAGCCGCTCGTTCAAATATCATTGCACATCGGAGTTACACATTACGTTCACATATACATATATTCAAATTGAACATTGGTGCAAGTTGGGCGGCGAGTTAATTACCTGTAAATATAGGAATTGATGTGCATATACTTACATCCTTTTTAACAAAAAGAATAAAGGAGTTGAACAATTGAACTTAAATTCTTGTGGTGGTTTTTGCTTTGCTTGGAACTTTCGAAAAGATAGTTAGGGGTTCATTTCGTCTTGGGTTCTCTTTAATTAAATTAAACAAACATGGATACATATATTCGGTTGGCGGACGCAGTAACTGAGTTTGAATCAGATTACAATAGCGTGCCCCAGACAGAGCATACAAAATATACTCTTGCGATCCAGCAAGAAGAACTTAAAGCAATGTGGCGAAAGGTTAAAATAGCATATGAGGAATATTTAATTTCAGATAAGGCAGAAGCCAAAGATATTTCTTCAGTGAAGAAAAAATACAAGAGCTCGTACTCAGTCTATTTGCGCTGCATGTCGAACATGGCAGATCTCCACGCAAAATTAGTTAAAAGTGAAAAGGATGTAGAAGATCATTCCGACCGCGAACACAGTATCCACTTACCCCCGTGCGATACAGATGTATTCAAGGGCGACTATCTTTCCTGGCCAACATTTCGAGACATGTTCACGGCCATCTACATCCTGAATAAGCGCCTCACTCCTGTCGAGAAACTATGCCACCTGATCCAAAAAACAAAGGGAGAGGCGAAAGATATTGTTAAAAAATTCCCACTCACCAATGAAGGATTTTCTACAGCTTGGAAACATTTAACGGATAGGTACGAGAATAAACGCATACTCGTCAATACACAATTAAAGACTCTTTTTAATTTAAATACGGTTGATAGTGAGTGCGGCGGCTCGATTAAAAAATTGCAGAGAGAAATTAATAATTGCATCTCATCACTAAAAAGTCATCAAATTGATATATCAAACTGGGATGCAATTATTACTTACATCTGCTCAACCAAACTACCGGAAAGTACCTTAGCATTGTGGGAACAAACAGTAGAGAACAAAACGGAAATATCCAAGTGGGAGGATATGGATAAGTTTCTCTCAAATAGGTTCCAGGCACTAGAAACCGTGTCAGGTATAAAGGGCACTACTCATTCCAGATTTTCAAAACCACAGAATGCTAAACATACCACTGAAGCCCCACAAAAAAGACTTGGAGCTTTCCAGGCAAGTGTATCCAAAGTTACATGCCAATTGTGCCAATCTAACGAGCACAGATTAAAAGACTGCCAGAAGTTCCGTAAGCTTTCAACATCCGACAGGATCACACTCGTGAAGAACAATAATAGTTGCGTTAACTGCCTATCTTCAAGACATACTGTGTCGAGGTGCACTAGCTCTTACAATTGCAGCACTTGCCACCAAAGACACAACACGCTCTTACATATCGAGGCAGCCGCACCGAAATCAACTGTTCAAACGAACCAATCGGATCCAAAGGATAATGTTGCGTCCACTTCTGCACAGGCCCAATTGAGGCTCGATTCTGCAAGAGCAAATAAAAATTCGGTTAGCAATGTTAAATCTTGTTTCGCTAATACAAATAAAGGGATCTTATTGGGGACCGCGCGGGTCAATATATTTTTTAATAACACTACTTTTTCAGCACGCGCATTAATAGATTCCGGTTCGGAATGTTCGTTTATAACCGAAAGGCTTAAGCGTAGGATTAACCTGCCGTCCAAAAGGATGCAGGCCCAGGTACCAGGCATCAATAATACCGTGTCGGCGCAGGTGAAAGAAGCGTGTGCAATTCAATTGCGATCACCCATTGACCCTTTAATTAATATAGATACCACAGTGTTGGTTTTACCACAGCTGACCGGTAATCTACCGACCTGTCAGATAGATGCTATGACGAAACAAGCATTTCCCGACCTCATTTTAGCGGATAAGAGATTTTTCATTAATGAACAAGTTGATCTTGTCCTAGGTGGCGACGTTTATGCCCAAATAATGTTGAGCGGCATTAGGAAGAACGTTTTAGGTACTCTTCTTGCTCAGGAAACAGTATTCGGATGGATACTAACCGGTCAGACGGAAGCAATTTCAATCACTAATAAACGTGTATCGTTTTTTAACGAGGTAACCTAGACAAACGTCTAGCTTCGTTTTGGGAGTTAGAAGACTTTTCAAAGCACAAAACCTACAATAAAGAGGAAGTTTACTGCGAGGACCTTTATAAACGCACAACTAAACGGAACCAGGATGGCAAATATACAGTATCGTTGCCATTCAAACAGGATTTTCCAAGGTGTATACGCTTAGGACCTTCACTCAAGATAGCTTGCTCACAATTTTTTCGTAATGAAATCCGTCTAGCAAAAGACCCTCCCCTACAAACTGAATACAGTAGGGTATTGTCCGAGTATGAAACGTTAGGACACATGACGCTAATTTCTGACCGTATTCCGGGTGATGAATGCGAAAATTACTTCCTGCCACATCATGCCGTTCGAAAGGAAGAGAGCACCACCACCAAAGTACGGGTGGTCTTCAACGCGTCATGTCCTACGGCTAATGGGGTGAGTCTTAATGATGTGATCCATCCTGGACCAGTCCTCCAGAATGACTTGACAATTCTAATATTACGGTGGAGATTTTTTCGATATGTTTTTAATAGCGACATCGAAAAGATGTATCGCCAAATATTACTAAATCCTGACGATACCAAGTATCAGCGAATAATTTTCCGAACAAGTCCAACCGAACCAATTAGGCTTTATGAGCTTAAAACTGTGACTTTCGGTGTCAACTGCGCACCCTACCTCGCGATTAGAACCCTGCTCCAATTAGCTGACGATGTACAAAACTCGCACCCTATTGCGTCGGACATCCTAAGAAAGTATATGTATGTTGACGATGTTTTAGCTGGCGGTCACACCATCGAAGCTGCCATCAAAGCGAAGGACGACATCACAGGAGTACTGCAGTCTGCTGGTTTTCCTTTAAGGAAATGGACTTCTAATTGCACTGAAATTTTACGTGGTACACCGAAATCCCATCTGCTTAAAGAAGACTTCTTAGACTTCGAAGACACCAGCACAGTCAAAGCTCTGGGAATCAGATGGAACGCCCATTCCGATAATTTTTACTTTACAGCCAAACCAATTGAAAACCAGACTAGCTATACAAAAAGGGCAATTCTATCGGCCATTGCCAAATTATTTGATCCCCTAGGGTGGCTTCCACCATTTGTAATTACCGCGAAAATTTTAATGCAAAATATTTGGTTAGAAGGAACAGGGTGGGATGCAACTGTATCGTCAACCACCTTGGACGCTGGAAAAACTTTAAGGAAAGCTACAGTTACATCGAAAAGATTCGTATCCCCCGTTGGGTACACTTTTCACCGACAACCAAAGTCGAAGTTCACGGGTTTTGCGACGCCTCAGAAAAGGCATATGCGGCCTGCATTTATCTTCGCGTCGAAATGGACGAAAAGGTCGCCATCAGTCTACTACTAGCTAAAACTAAAGTGGCACCAGTTAAAACGATTTCCTTACCACGATTAGAACTTTGTGGGGCGGTCTTGCTAGCCGAAATACTGGAGTCGATGACCAATAATCTTAACTTAGCCAACCGTACAACTAAGATGTGGACGGATTCGACCATTTTCCTGGCTTGGCTACGGAAACCACCGTGCTCATGGTCAACCTTTGTTGCCCATCGAGTAACAAAAATAATAGAAAAGGTCGGAAAAAAAATTGGTGTCATGTAGATTCAACATCAAATCCGTCAGACTTAGCCAGTAGAGGACTTCCGGCGCTAGAATTAGTAAACAACTCCCTGTGGTGGGAGGGCCCTTCTTGGCTGCAAGAAGATCACTCCAAATGGCCCACTGAAGAAAAGGACTATAATACAGTTATAGAAGAGAAAAGGGTGCAGGTACACGCAACAACAAGGTCAGATATCGACTTTGATATTATTGAAAGATTTTCTGATTTCTCGAGAGCTTTGAGAGTTGTATCTTATGTACTGAGATTCTCTCAAAGAACTCACCCAAAAACTAGAGCGTCTTTTCAGGCGAAATCTTGTTCACTTTCAGCTGATGAAATTAAAGCAACGACTCACCGCTTGATAATCATCTGCCAGAAGAAGCATTATTGGGAAGAATATTCAGCACTAAAATCCGAAACATCAATAGGTCAAAAGAGTGAAGTACTAACCCTTAACCCATTCATCGATAAGGACGGTATAATGAGGACAGGTGGTCGCCTAGGAGCATCTCGTGATCTCGCCTATAACGAGCGTCACCCAGTTATCCTACCATACAACAGCCACTTGTCCCGTCTGATAGTTCAGTTCGTTCACAAAGTCTCACTGCATGGTGAGAATCAGCTCATGTTGCGCCTGATTCGAACACAGTATTGGATACCTAGGGTCAAAAACATGATACGGTCCACCATTCATAATTGCAAGGTCTGCACAATTTATAGAAAACGCGTGCAAACACAGCTAATATGAATTCTTCCCAAGGAACGCACTACATTCTCACGAGCATTTACAAACTCGGGAGTCGACTTTGCAGGACCTTTCGACATAAAGAGTTACAGCGGACGAGGATGCCGGATGTCCAAAGGATATGTGTGCCTGTTTGTGTGCTTTGCGACTAAGGCGATCCATTTGGAAGCCACCTCAGACCTAAGTACTCAATCCTTCTTAGCAGCATTTGCTAGGTTCATAGCAAGAAGGGGCTGTCCAAGAAATGTCTACTCCGACAATGGCACTAACTTTGTCGGAGCCTCTAGAACTCTGAAATCAGAGTTTAAAGTCTTTATGGCCAATGCCCGCGGTGACACCTTAGCCAAATATGCCCATCAAATGGTTTCGTGGCACTTTATCCCCGCTTCAGCTCCCCACATGGGCGGACTGTGGGAAGCGGGAGTTAAAAGCTTCAAAAGCCACTTCACTAAAACTGCCTCCAACCATAAATACACATTTGAGGAATTTACAACCCTATTATGCAGAGTGGAATCATGTCTCAATTCTAGACCCCTGAGCCCCTCTTCAAATCAACCAGCAGACCTGGAGCCACTGACTCCAGGTCACTTCCTAGTCGGTGGACACATACTAGCTCCACCAGAAATAGACGCCGATGAAAATCGTGCATCGATCGTAAATCGATGGCAAAGATTAAAGGCTCTTCACCACATGTTTTGCAAAAGATGGAAATCTGAGTACCTATCAGAGCTCCAGAAACGCAACAAATGGAAATATCCACAAACTAATATGAGAGCTGGAGACCTTGTCATAATTAAAGAAGACAATCTACCACCAAATGAATGGAGGCTTGGGAGAGTGATCAACCTACACCAAGGTCCGGACAACAGAGTACGAGTGGTGGATATCAAAACCGACAGAGGCCAGATCACAAGACCTTTGGTAAAATTAGTCCTACTTCCGCCCTACAGTGAACAAGACGAGGAGTCAACTACCTCGTCTTAAACCAATCTTCTTTTTTTTTCAGCACTGACCAAGGTCCACAATATAATATATATATTTGAAATGCAAAATAGTTATATATATATTTGAAATGCAATTTATAAAAATCATACATCCTTAAAGTACCCGCTTAAGGTTTGTATCAAAATGTGTGTTATTTCAACTTAAAAAGTATATTGGAATTCTGCGCAAGAATTTTTATTTAGCCTTATTTAGAAAAAATTGTTAGCCAATTTGAAAAATCTCTAACATGTTGTCTGCCATGCATATACCATTGACACATTGTTTGTAAAGACTTTGGCGATCTGCGTACTCAAAAATTAATATGGAGTAAGTCAATCGAGATCCATGCAATACATATGCATTAATATCTATTCAGAAATTACTAGAAACAAAACAAAAACTGGCGTAAGTTATACGCAAATTTTCTCAAACAACGACCAGTGTATTGCTTTTGAACTAAGGAATATTAACATATCTTTACATACAGAAAATCGTGTACATTTTCTGCGCTTGCCGAGTTTTTTATTTTAAGCTATATTTTTAATCTAAAGCTTGGTTAATAAATAAGAAATAAATAGAATCAAAAGAAGAATAGAATCGAGGTCCATTATTGTTAAATATATTTATGTATGCATGTACATATGTACATATGTAAAACTGTATTTTCGATTTAAAAAAAAAAAAAAAATCGGATAAAGTTTTTCTTTCGCCATTCATACACCTCTAATTTTAGTATTTATTAAAAAAAAAAAAAACTCAATGAAATTCAAAAACTCTATCTTGCATTTAGTTTTACTCAATACCAATTTGAGCTGTCGCTGTGTATTAGGTTTATATTATCTATCATTGCAAAGAATCTAGTTAAATTTATGTCTAATTCGCACTTATTGTTGAAGTGTCAAGACCTAATCACACACTTAAGTTGCAGTTACATAATGCTCTATTCATAAATATGTTTGTAAATGCACCCATACATACATACATACATACATATGTATATAAAACAATATATTTAATATGTAATTGAAATTTGCGCTATCTTCAAACCCATGGTTTCAATTCTACGCATATCGTCAGGGTTTTCCCCACAACTTGGTTTTGCTGCAGTGAAGCGACAGAACAAGTGACGAGAAAAGATATATGCGGACACTTATATGTATATGTATCTATGCGCATACGTATCTATGCGCATGGTATGTATCTATGCAGATGCGTAGCTATGTATGCACATACGTATCTATGCACATACATGCATGTGTGCTTAGGTATGTATATTAGCATTTTAGTTGAAAGTACGTTTTGCTCGTCGCTCTCTTCAGCGCTCCACTGCAATCCTGTCCTTAATTTTATTCAGATACCTCAAACGCACTCACCCCATCACTTATTCGTTGCCGCCTTCTTCGTTGTTGTTGCTGTTGAAGTATTTCCTGCTGTTGTTCTTGTACCTACAGCTGCAGCAGCAGTTATTGATGTGTTCGCAAGCAAACTATAAGCTCCGCCAACTGCAGACTGTGTAACTTGTCCCGACGAAGGGGATGTGCCAGAGTTGGTCGTACTGGTAAAATGCGCAGGTGTAAATGGTGGTGGCACTGTATTCGGTGGAATACTTAGTTGAAATCCATTGTGGTATATAAGATAGTAGGTGGCTTGGGTGGGAGTGCTAGATGGTGAAGTCACAACGGTTGCACCAGTGACTGCTGCGGTTGCTGAAGAATTAGTGTTGGACGTTGATGCTACGATCACCTTGGAATCGTTCTGCAAATTGCTTCCAGCAACAGACCCGCTGTTATTTGTTGAATTCGTCTGCCACATACCGCCCGAAGTGCACAACAAAAATTTTAATAATTAATTTGCAAGGAATTCGTACAATAAAGCGGTGGAAAGATTGCGGGAGGCACCGATCTGGTGTTTTACGCTGGCAGCAATAGCAAAGCACTTCCATATCTACTAGCTAAGCAGACACTGCATAAGGGATGATCAATCGCCAAAGCCTGCGCGAAATGTAAATTCATGTTGAAACCACGGAAACCGCAGAATCTGTGAATAAAACAAACAGAAGATAATATTGTAGGATGAAAAAAAAAATTAAAAGTTTAATTACATACATACATACAGAACCACTTACACTTCGGGCATCTTCTCTTTATCCATACACAGGGCATTAATCCGTGCTGTGTGCTCAAGGCAAAGGGTTGCAAATCGATGCAGGCAAGCGTCTGAAACCTAAACTAAGTATATTAAATCAAACTCTATACTACAAATTACTATTCTAACAAATTCCACTATACGAACCGTTCTCCTCGTGATAGGTTATTTCTTGAATGACATTTCAGCCATTCAGGATATTGCCATTCATGAATTAGCAATGGCGCCATCTGTTGTATTCGAGACCAAATGCTTACGTTAAGCTTGCGTCATTGGGGATTTTTACTCAATCCGTCGAACTACGACAAGATGAAGCAAAAGGAAAAAAGTAATTTTCTGGTTGACGTTGGTAATTTCGACGCCATGTTATTTTCTTTTAAAAGTAAACAAAGAATATGAAGACGAGGCATAATTTTCTCAATTGCTATCACAAAGTATGGCTTTTATGCAAATTATAAATACTGCTCTACTCGACGGTCATCAACGCACAAATGGTTGCTTTTCGACCGGTCTGTTCTAATTGGTTCATGCCTCGCAATCTCTAGAAGAATTGTACTTTAATAAATTATCTTACCATTGTGTTAGATGATTTTTGATTGGAATACCAGTTTAAAAAATGATTGCGATGCGCAAAAATACGGTAATCGACATCAGGAATATTATGATACTCCGTATCACGTTTATCGATTATTACCACCGTTCTTGTTTTATACCGCGAAAACACGTTGTAAAAATGAAACAAACTATTACTCATGTCCTGCTTTACATAAGGTATTCGATGCGAATCAGAACAATCATTTTGCGTGAACCTTTGACGTAGCAACCACCTCAACGTTAGCGAGCGAATTTTTTTGGGGTGGCAGGACCGTCTTACGATATTAACGTATCACGAATGGGAGCAAACAAGCAAAATCGATAACACCTGTCCACAATGTATCGCTTCAATATTTGAGGTGCCCATACACTTTTTATACGCTTGTACGATATTATATGCAGTTCACACTATCAATTTACAGTGTGGAATCAACATTTATTTTCAAAGTATAAACTATATTTTGTTTTCGGTTTTAAACTCATTTAATGCTCGCCACCCAACTGTAACCTACACACATAAGGGCACAATATTTAGTACATAAGTACACAGTACTAGTATCGGATAACAGCAAGGGGAAAAAACATTAACCAATTTCAGACAATGACTAAATTCACTCCAATGAGGAAAAGGGCGGAGCAGCAATCACAGCGTTATCCACTCGCATGCCGTCTATGTGATGGAAATCACCCGATCAGGCTCTGTCCAATATACAGAGTAAAATCTCCCGAAGAAAGATTGCGGGAGGCATTGTTGGGACGTTTTTGCGGCAACTGCTTGTCAATGACACACCGCGTCGATACGTGCACGAGCGAAGAGAGAAGCCGTCGGTGCCATGACAAGCATCATACAACTCTGCACCTGGATGAGGAGCACCAAGCAGTCGACACAAGACCATGGAGCGTGCAAGTCGCAAGTGAGGATGAATCAGAGCACATTCTATCGGTCAATGCTTCAGACTCAGGAACAGAGACCAGGGCTCTCCCACCGGACGCCGAGGAAGGCGAAGTCATTGAAACTGCAGTAGCAACCCGCACTCTTCGCTCGACTTCACGAAGGGGATCGGAAACTAGGCCCTCCCGACCGCTCTTAGCACATGAACGGCGCCGTGGATCGGAAACTCGGCCTTTCCGACCACGCCAGCCTTCACGCCGTCGCCGGGGAGCGGAAACTAGGCCTTTCCGCCCGCGGGCCAGACAATTGGATTCGGCAAATCGACGCCGCCATCAAGGTAGACTGGAGACGAGGCCTCGCCAGCTGCCTGTTGCATTCAGAGCGGGTCAGGTCCAGCCTTCAACTCACGTATTAAGGCCCGTTACATCAATATGCCCTACTGCCGTGGTCAAGGTCGAATCGCAAGGACGGCTCCATTTGATACGCGCCTTGATTGATGCGAGCTCACCGACCTCGATAATCTCAGCCGATTTAGTACGCGAACTGCGCCTTGATTTTGGTCCGCAACAGGGTTGCCTACTGCGTTTGCGCGGCAAACATGGCCAAAATAAAAGGGTAGCAGTCCATGCAAGAGTGGTGCGAAATTATATTCGGATCAGCCCCACCAGTAGCGTCGATCCCTCGATAGCGGCACCGTACACGCACATTCGACTAGCGGACCCGAACTTCCACACCTCAACGCCGATTCGCTTGGTCTTGGGAGCCGATGTGTATCCCGAGATTATCCTGCCAGGGATACTCCCAAGCGCTTTTGGGCCATTCCTGGCCCAAAGCAGCATATTTGGGTGGATCCTATCGGGATCGTGTCGATCCTAAATATCGAATAAATCTTTTTTTTCGTTTTTGGTTTTTTATTTAGATAAATATATATACACTTTCTTGAAATGAATATGAATTGTTTAATAAATGAAGTGCAATGAAATGTCAAACCATGCCTTGTTCTCTTAACCTTATTTTTCGTATCATTTCTACAGCTGTAGGAGGCGAAGATGGAAGCACGGGTGACAACGAGGAAGTCCGACTGATCGGATGACAACCAGCTGACATTTTTACTACTTACATTCGAATTTGTAATTAGCTACTCAACGCGGTGTTATGGCTGAGTCGTAATAGATGTTGCTTATAGCAAGGGGG